>NW_006408774.1:1628088-1647148 GCF_000296735.1 Chrysochloris asiatica
GGTGGAGGGTCAGAGAAAAAGAGGAAGACCCCCAACTAGATGGATCAACCAGGTGGCATCATTGATGGACTCAAGTGTGGCAGCGGTAGTGAGGTTGGCCCAGGATCGAACATTGTTTCGTTCTGCCGTGCATGGGGTAGCTATGAGTCGGTTCCGGCTCGATGGCACCTGACAACAACAACAACATATAAAATAAATGCTATGCAGGCATGGACAACTGGTGTGGTACTGTAGGATAAGCACTGGTCTTCTAGTCAAAAGGTCAGCAGTCCAAAGACACCTACTGCTCCTTGGAAATCCTATACAGGGTGGCTATGAGATGAAACCAACTAGATGGCATTCAGCGACAACAACAACCTAATGGCATATTTTGTTTTACTGAACTTTGCATTTTTTACAAGTTGAAGGTTTGTGACAACCCTGCCTTGATCAAGTCTATACGAATCTTTTTGTTTTTTTCCCAATAGCGTGTGCTCACGTTTGATCATTCTCATGTTTCACAATGCTATTGCATTCTTAATATACTGCATTACATTGTGAATATATCTTTTATATACTGAAAAAAACTAAATCATATTACTTGCTTTATTTCAATATCTGTTTCTTAGAGTGGTTTGGAATCGAACTTACAATATACCTGAGGTATGCCTGTATATGAAATGAGACATGGTACAAAGGCAGACTACTGTCATTTCAGAACCCAGATTTCTAGGAAATTGGAAGGAAAATAACTATATTGCTTTTGTCGTTAGGTGTTGTTAAGTTGGTTCCACCTCATAGCAATCTTATGCACAACTGAAGGAAATGCTGCCCAGTCCTGTACTAACCTTGCAATTGTTGCTATGCTTGAGCTCAGTGCTGCTGCCATTTGCTAATCTATCTCACTAAGGGTCTTTCTGTTTTTTTGCTGGCCCTCCACCTTAGCAAGCATGATGTTCTTCTCCTGTGGCAACATGACCAAAGTGCATTAGGCAGAACTGTTGTACAAGACATGTTTAAAATATTCAAGAGCAAAGATGTTACTTAGAGGAGTAAGGAGTCCTTGACTCAAACCATGGTATTTTCAATGGCCTCATATGCATGTGAAATTTGTACAATGAATAAGGTGGACAACAGAATAATTGATGCATTGGAATTATGGTGTTTGAGGAGAATATTAAAAGCACCATGGACTACCAAAACAACAAACAAATCTGTGCTGTAAGACTTCATCTCTTATACTTTGGGCATATTGTCAAGAGATCGATGTTGGAAGTAGAGTTAGAATGCTTCTTAGAAGACAGGATGGCCAGAGTCATCACCCATACTTTGGACATATTGTCAAGAGGGACCAGTCAATGGAGAAAGATATCATGCTAGGTAAAGTGGAACATCAGCAAAACAGAGGCTGACCCTTAATAAGATGGATTGGCACAGTGGCAGCAACAATGGACTCAAGAATGCCTATGATTGTTAGGTTAGAGCAGGACTTGGTATTGTTTTGTTACGTTATGCATATGGTCTCTATGAGTTGGAACCAACTCAATCACACCTAACATCAACAACATAATAATTGTTCCTCCAATGTCTCAGAAATTTGGGTTCTGAAATGACAATAGGCTTTGCCTTTGTTCGATGTGCTACTTTTTGAAATGATTAAACAGCAACAATTTCTTTTGCTAAATTAACTGCTTTCTTGATATGTTCATTTAATGCTTTCTGCATCGTGCAATACTTTGCTCAAAGAAGCCTTTAGTATTGCAAGTTGAGGCTAGAATTTTTCCCTTCAATTCATTCTGCTTAAGAAAACCTGTGTTCTTTCCAAGGATTTTCTAATCCAGATCTTTGCACATATCATTATAGTATTTGACTTTGTATACTGGAGCTGCCCATTAAGTTTTCTATTCAGCTCTTTTGCCTTTTCATTTCTTCCATTTGTTTTAGTGTCTCTATGGTGAACAGCAAGTTTCAAAGTCTCTTCTGACATCCATATTGGTCTTTTTTCTTCTTAATGACCTTGTACTTTCTTCCTGTATGATGTTCTAGATGTCATCTCACAACTCTTCAGGTCTTTGGTCATTAGCATCTAAAGCACCAAATCTATTCTTCAGATGATCTCTAAGCTTAGGTGGAATATGTTTAAGGCAATAGTTTGGCTCACATGGACTTGATTTAATTCTCCTCATTTCAACCTGAATTTGCATACGAACAGTTGATGATCTGTTCCACAGCTTGCCCCTGGCCTTAATTTGCCTGATCATATGGAACTTTTCTACCATCTCTGCGCACAGATTTGTTGTTGTTGTTGTTGTTGTCAGGTGCCATCGAGTCGGAACCGACTCATAGCGACTCCATGCACAGCAGAACGAAACAATGTTCGATCCTGGGCCAACCTCACCACCGCTGCCACCCCCGAGTCCATCAATGATGCCACCTGGCCGATCCATCTCGTTGGAGGTCTTCCTCTTTTTCTCTGACCCTCCACCCTACCCAGCATGACATCCTTCTCCAACGATTGTTTCCTCCGGACTACATGTCCAAAGTAGGAGAGACGAAGCTTAGCCATCCTGGCCTCCAAGGAGCACTCTGGCTGCACTTCTTCCAAAACAGATCTATTGGTTCTTTTGGCAGTCCATGGCACCCTCAGTATTCTCCTCCAACACCACAACTCAAAGGCATCAATTCTTCTACGATCCTCTTTATTCAGCGCACAGATTTAGTCAATTTGATTTCTGTGTATTCCATCTGGTGAGGGCCATGTGCATAGTCATCTTTATGTTGACTGAAAAAGGTATTTGCAAAGAATAAGTCACTGGTCTTGCAAAATTGTATCATGCAATTTCCAGCAACATTTGTGTCACCAAGGACATAGTTTTGAACAACTGATACTTCTTCTTTGTTTCCAACCTTTGCTTTCCAACTTCTAGTAATTATCAGTACATATTGATTACATGTTTGATCAATTTCATACTGGTAGGATTCCTCAATTTCATCATCACTGGCTATAGTGGTTGGTGCATAATTTGAATAATAGTGGTATTAATGAGTCTTCCTTATAGAATATGGATATTATCCTATCACAACAGCATTGTTCTTCAAGAAAGATCTTGTATTGTTCTTTTTGATGATGAATGTGATACCATTCTTCAAATGGTCATATTCAAAATAACCCATACCAGTCTTATTTATGGGTTCCATTTTATTTTTGTCAACATATAATTTTCATAGATTTGTACTTTATACATTCCATTCTCTGATTATTAATGGATATTTACAACTATTTCTCCTCATTTTGAGTCGTTTCCTATCAGCAAAAGAAAGTCCTGAAACTATTACTTCATTCTTGTCATCATGATTTATTTTAATTTGAAGAGGTAGCTCTTCCCAAGTAATATTTTGAGTGCTTTCCAACCTGAGTAGTTCACTTCCCACTACTATATCTGACAATCCACCACTCATCTGCCAGTTTGTTGTACTGTGCTAACTTGCATGTTGCTGTGATTCTGGAAGCTATGCTATGGATATTTTAAATTCCAGCAGGGTCACACTGTGGATAAGTTTCAGCTGAGCTTCCAGATGAAGAAAGATAGGAAGAAAGAGAGATGGACTACTTCTGAACATTTAGTAACTGAAAGCTTAAAGAAAACAGCAGGGGAACAATGTCAGCACCAGAATATTATATATTGAAACATGATGAAAAGTACCAGAATATTGCAACCTGAGTCCCTCAGATAAGAAAGCACTTAAAATATGACTTGGAAAAACATGGCTCCTCAAAGTAGAGTTGACCTTCATCAATAGAATGGAGTAAAGACTTCAGGATATTCATTTGCTCATGGCCATAATTAAAAATGAAGAGCAACTACTTCATTTTAAAAATCCAGTAATAATCAGAATATGTGTTAGGCACTATATGAATCTAGGAAAATTGGAAGTGGTCAAGAATGAAATGGAAACATGATCCAGAGCCAATGATACTGAAGGAATAAGTCCAAGGTACACTGAAGGCAAAGAAAAAGGTGCCAGGAATTGATGGAATACAAACTGAAGTTTTTCAACAAACTTGATGCAGCACTGAAGGTACTCACTCATCTATGCCAAGACATTTGGAAAACAAATACCTGGAAGATATCCATATTTGTATGCGTTCTAAATAGAGGTGATACAATGGAATGCAGAAATCATCAGACAATATCATTAATATCCCATGCAAGCAAAATTTTGTTAGAGATTATTTTAAAATGGCTGTAACCATACACTAACAGAGAACGTCCAGTGGATCAAGTGGATTCAAAAGAGCACGTGGAAACAGGGGTATCATTGCTGACATCAGATGGGTCTTGGCTGAAAACACAGAATACAAGAAAGATGTTTACCTATGCTTTATTGACTACACAAAGGTTTTTGATTAAATGAATCATGACAAGCTATGGAAAGCACTGCTGAGAATGAGTATTCTAGAATATTAAATTGTTCTCATGAGGAACCTGTACATAGACCAAGAGAAAGTTGTTGAAACAGAACAAGGCAACACAGAACGATTTAACATTAGGAAAGCTGTGCGACACTGTTGTATTCTTTCACCATACTCATTCAATCTGTATGCTGAGCACATATCCCGAGAAACTTGATTATATGAAGAAACATGTGGCATCAGGATTGGAGGAAAACTCATTAACAACCTGTGATATGCAGATGATACAATCTTGTTTGCTGAAAATTAAGACTTTAAATACTGATGAAGATCAAAGACCACAGCCTTCGGTATGGGTGTCATGTCATTGTAAAGAAGACAAAAATCCTAACCATTGGACTAACAAATAACATCCATATAAAATGAGAAAAGATTGAAGTTTTCAAAGACTTTATTTTGCGCAGATTAATCATCAACACTCACAGAAGCAGCAGTCAAGAAATCCAAGAATTATTTCATTGGGCAAATGTGCTTCACAAGATCTCTTAAAAGTGTTCAGGAGCAAAGATGTCAGTTTGAGGACTACAGTACGCCTGACCCAAGCCATGGTATTTTCGATAACCTCATATGCATGTGAAAGTTGGACAGTGAATAAGGAAGACGGTAGAAGAATTGACATATTTGAGCTATGGAGTTGGAGGAGAATACTATGGACTGCCAAAGAGGAACCCAATCAGTGGTGGAACATATGCAGCTTAAATGCTCCCTAGATGCCAGCATGTCCAGTCCCAGCCTCTCATCCATAGACATATTGTGAGGAGTGACCAGTCCCTGTAGAAGGATATCATGTTTTATAAAATTGAGGACCAGAGAAATAGAGGAAGACCCCCAACCAGATGGATTGTCACAGTGACAGCAGCGATGGGCTCAAATATAGCAATGCTCTGGAGATTTGTGCAGGACCAGGCAGTGTTTGGTTCTGTCATGCTTAGGGTTGCTATGAACAGGTACCTACCCCATGGCACCTAACAATAACTACATATTTGACAATATTCTTGTTCTCTTCATCATGTTTCAATATTGAATATTCTCATGCTGATGGTGTTCCACTGATATTCATCAAATTTTTAGCGACTAAATATTCTAATGTAGTCTGTTTCTTCTTTTTGTATTCTTTCTTATTCAGGAGCTCATCTGAAAGCTTTCCACCATAGAGGACACTGATAGTATTTAAAATACCAGTGGCATAGATTCCAGAATCACAGCAACATGCGAAGCACCACTGTATGACAAACTGACAGATGAATGGTCAAGGACATTTACTACAGCTGGGAGGTTGTGGACACTTACTATAGCAGGGAAGAAAGTGACAGGTTTAACACAGGGAAAGATTGTTTAAGAATCTCAACGTGGAGTTCCAAGCTTTCAGTAGCTAATGCAAGATTCCGTTTCTGGACCTCAGAACCCCTCTACTTTTTAGCTGCCTAATACATAGAGACTCTCCAAAAAAAAGATTGACGGAATAAGACCAAGGTATCTTTGTTTGGGGAAAATGTATGGTCTTAAGAAAAGTTTCCAGGTACACAACATTGTGTGTTTCATACCAAAATTGCAGATTTTGCTTAAGTTTCAAAGTGAAATTTAAATATAACAATCTGAGAGCCAAATAACAATTTTAGTCCTGCTAATATTTTTTCTTCTGAAGTCTGCTTTTTCTGATGTGACTATGCTCATTAAACCTCCTTTTGATTATTGGTAGTATGGTATAGGAGTTCTGGTATGGCACTGTGGGTTAATGCGCCAGACTGCAAATCCATTTGGACTACAAGGCTGTCAGCTCATGCTCACCAACTGCTCCTTGGAAACCCTATACAGGGTTGCTATGGGTCGGAACCAACTCAATGACACTTAACAACAACAACAACAGAATGGTATATGATGCCTGGTGAGATGCTGTTGGTTCATCACTGGATGTGAACCACATGTTTGGCAGTTAAAACACACCAGCTGCTTCTTGGAAACCCTATATAGAGTCTATAAGTCACAGCAGTTAACAACAGCATGGAGTAGCTGTTCTATCATCTTACCTTTAGCCAATTTGTATCTTTATATTGACATTGCAATTTTTTTTTTTATAAGCAGCATATAGTTGGTTCTTGATATTTTATTCAGCCTTACAATCACTGTCTTGTAAATGGATATTCAGACAACCTGCACTTAATGCAATTATTAATCAGGTTAAGTTGAAATATATCATACTACTTGTCCTGTTCATTGTTCTCATTTTGTGCCTTTTTAATTTTACGGTTCTATTTTATTTAAACAGTTGATGCCTTGTGAGGTACAACTTTTTATTTTATTCAATTTTATTTATTTATTTTAAATTAATGTATTTTTCAGTGTCTTGCTATTAATCACTGAGAGTGATTGCTCAAGGTACAACTGCTAAGTACTTTGTTGTTGACTAAACTGTTGGTGATTCAAAGGCACTCAGAGGCTCCTAGGGAAAAGACCTGGAATCTGCTATGATAACATTAATTGTTGTAGTGTACTGCAGTGCCATCGAGTTGGTTCTGAACCACAGTGATCCTGTACAGGGTTTCCAAGGAGTGGCTGGTGAACTTGAACCACCGACCTTGCAGTTCAAAGGGCTTCGCAGTTTGGCGCATTAACCCACAGCACCACAACAGGACTCCAATGTTTTGGTTGTTGTTGTTGTTGTTTTTAAGTGCTGTCGAGTTAATTTCAACTCATAGCAACCCTGTATAGGATTTCCAAGGAGAAGCTGGTGAACTTGAACTACTGACCTTGCAGTTCAATCGACTTTGCAGTCTGATGCATTAGGCCACAGCATCACACCAGAACTCCACAACTATTGTGGTTTGTTGTTGTTGTTGTTGTTATGTGCCATCGAGTCGGTTCCGACCCATAGTGACCCTGTATAGGGTTTCCGAGGGTATAAATCTTTACGGGAGTAGAAAGCCTCATCTTTTTCCCGCGGTGCAGCTGGTAGTTTCGAACCGCTGACCTTAAGGTTCGCAGCCTGATTCGTAACCACTACGTTACCAGGGCTCCTTGTGGTTAGGTGCTGTCAAATCAGTTCTAACTCATAACAAGCTTATATATAAGAGAGCAAACATTGTTCCATCTTGCACTATTTCACAAACATTGTTATGTTTCAGTCCATTGTTGCAGTCGCTCTGCCAATACATTTCCTGAGGGATTCCTTTTTGTTGCTGTAAAGATTACAACTTAGAAACCCTTGTGAGGCAATTCTACTCAATCACATGGGGTTTCTAGAATTCAAAACCATCTCAATGATACCTAAGAACAACAGGAAGAATGATTGCTTTAAAGCGCACAACTTTGCAAATTTACCTTCTAGTAATATTATACCACTTCAGGCATAGTATTATAAGATGCTTCTTGTTATTAGGTACCATGGAGTCAGTTCCATCTCATGCATAACGACTGTATGGACACCAGAATGAAACACTGCCTGATCCTGCACTGTCTTCACAACAGCTGATAAAGTTGAGCCTGTTGCTGCTACTATTATGTCAGTCCATCACATTGGAGGTCTTCCTCCTCTTTCCTGACTCTTCACCTGATGTACTTCTCTAGGGACTGGTCATTCCTGATAATATGTTCCAAGTATGAGAGACAAAGTCTGACCATCCTGTCTTCTACGGAGCATTCTGACTGTACTTCTTCCCTAAGAGTTGTTTGTTCTTTTGACTGTCCCTGCTAACTTCAATACTCTCCTCCCACACCATAACTCAAATGCATCAATTCTACATTGGTTCTCCTTATTCACTGTCCATCTTTCTAGTGCATGAAACTATTGAAAATACCACAGCTTGGGTCTAGAGCACCTGAGTCCTCAAACTGATATCTTTGCTGTTGAATACTTTAAAGGAGTCTTGTGCAACAGATTTATCTAATGCAATACATCATTTGATTTCTTGACTGCTGCTTACCTGAGATACTTAAATACTTTATATGTATTTCTCCACTTCTTCAAAATTTTGCAATATTTTTATAATTTAATTTTAAATATATTTTAATCTTCACGCAGAATTGTCTTTATTTTTTTAAGCACTTAATTATTTTAAGGAAATTTAAATAATAAGAAAACATCACATATTTACACATGTAGTTAATATTTCATTCCTTTGTATAGGTTTAAGAGTCATTCTCGATAATATTCCTTTTCCCTAACAATGAGCTTTCACTCTTTTTTGTTTTAAGATTTGTTGCTGATAAGTTTAGCTTTTTGCATGCCTTGAAAGGTCTTTATCTCATTTCTGTTTTAAAATATGATTTGTCAGGTATGGAACTCTAGGTTGACAATTATTATTTTTTCCATCATTATTTTAAGCATTTTATTTCATTGACTTTTCTTGTTTTCAATGAGAAATTTGCCATCATTCTTACCTTTGTTTTTCTGTCCATATTCTGTTTTCCATCCCCTTATCACTCCCTCTATGTGATCTTAAGATTTTATTTTTGTCATCTTTTCTGCAACTTTATTATGATTTGTGTGTGTGTGTGGTTTTATTAATGTTTCTTAAGCTTAGATCTTGTTAAGGGTCTCGTATATGGTGACTTGCAGTATTCAACAAAATTGGTAAATATTTTGCCACATTATTTCTTCAGATGTTTTTCTGTCTTCTTTCTCTCCCCCCTTTTTTTATTCTTTTCTGAAACTTTACTATGATTTGTGGGTGTGTGTGCGCACAGTTTTATTCATGTTTCTTATGCTTAGGTCTTTTTAAAGGTCTTGTACATGGTGGCTTGCAGTTTTCAACAAAATTGGTATATGTTTTGCCACATTAGTTCTTCAAAAATTGCTTTCTGTGTCTTCTTTATCTCCTCCCTTTGTGATTTCATTTCACTTAAACCTGTATTAGCTCATTTGGAGTGGTCTCTCAATGCCCTGTGAATCATAAGAGTGTCCAATTTGACTGGTGAGAACAGGCATTATTCATGGCCTTGTGTAAGCAGTGGGCACAATCACTCCCAATCTGTTTTGACAGTTCTTCTGCCCTTGAGTACTTTCCTCACATGCACTTATCAGTACTCAATTGGATATTTACAAGATACCTTCTTAATATGTGAAGACATCTTTCTCTGTGGACCTTTTGTTTCTCTAGTATTGGTGCAAAGTCTGTAGACTGAGCTCTATCCTTTATGTTTACGCTGGACTCTCAGCTCTATACCCTGTACCACAAAGTTCACTGTGGCTCTGCCAGGATTGTCTCAACCTGTGCCACAGCACAGAAACTCCAAAGACAGCAAACTGGGGCCATCTTAGAATTCACATGTACCTAAGATGTCAACTAAGAAATCCCACTGAAGCAGATCTACTCTGTAACACATGGGGTCACCAAGAATCAAAACCACTAGATCACAAAGGTTATGTTCTATTTTGTTTTATTATTTTTTTAATCTGTCAGAAGCCACATAATTTCCTTCTTTTTAATTTTTTTTTTTTTTAATTAAGTGGTAGTTGACATGGGAGATTATCAGCTTTACATTCATCCTATCGTATTTTGTTTCATTCCAATGATTACAATCCCCTCAATGCATCATCAAATAACCAAAGGGTATACATTGCAACCCTGCCCCCAGCCCTCAGCACACAGACTCTTTCCTTCCCTGAGTCCAGAATGCCCAGCCACTCCATCTTTCCACATCATGGTCTCTGCCTCCATCTCTAACATCACTGCTTCTCTGGATAGTGTCCCCCACTCCATTCTTCTCCCTTGATGGTCCCAGTGACATCTGCTTTTGGACTGCAAAATCAACCACTCCCCTCCTTTTATTACAAAATGTCTACCTTTACATGTCCAACACTCACAGTCAGTCCTGATAGCAATTATTCACAATTGAACCACAAGATTCTTATCTCCATCTCCTTTCACCAGCACCCTCCAGACAGGTTGGAAGCCACTCAGTGGAGATTCTACCTTCCCCCACATCCTCTGGAACTAGGATCCCTCTTGAAAGGTTGTAAGCCAGTCATTTCTTGCCTTTGTAGTCCCCACTCCCATTTTTGGTCAGCCAATGTCCAAGTTGCCCATCTCTGTCAACCCTGTGTAGTGAGGGGTTGGGAATGATCCTCAATGTAAAGATTTGTTCCCTGTTTTGAGCTACTGCATCCATAATTATAGGTGAAGTTCATCACATTGCAACAGATAACTCTTTTTTTACCTCTTCTTCCTCTTCTAGTCCAGTTCTGATCATCCAGTCATTGAAACCACGTCAAGTGGGTATTATCTGCAAGTGTGGGTGTCCTAGTGCATCTAGCCTAACTATATATCAACAGTATGCTTAAATCTCTGCTCTAGTTCTCTGTGGTCCTGTCCCTGTCTCTAGACCCAGAAGTCCCCAGTTCTTGCCATACTGCTGGCTAACCAGGACTCAACCTGGGTTGACAAGTCTGTTGAAAGTGTTCAGATTTAGCTCATAAATTCATTACTGTTTTTCCCCCACTTCCCCTTATTAGTCACCAACGTGATCCCATCAAGACATGCCTACTCCTGTATTCCCCTTGAGTCTCTAGTACTTTCAACATATTGTCAGGAGGGAGCTGGAGAAGGATATCATGTTTGGTAAGGTGGAGGGTCAGAGAAAAAGAGGAAGGCCGCCAACGAGATGGATTGGCCAAGTGGCAGCATCGATGGACTCAAGCGTGTCAACGGTAATGAGGTTGGCCCAGGACTGGGCAGTGTTTCGTTCTGCTGTGCATAAGGTCACTGAGGGTCGGTATCAACTCGATGACACCTAACAACAACAACAAATCAACCAAAAAACTTAAAGAGAACTTTCTTAGACATGGGAGTTGCGTTTGTTGTTGTTGTTGTTGTTGTTTTCTAAGCCAGTCACTTATAAGAATATATTTTGTTGTACAAGGATCACTCTTGTAAGAAACTGAAAAAAGGATTTGAGGAAGAAAACAAATAAACAAAGAACTTGAGTATGAAAGAAAAGTTAAAGGCTTATAAAATGCCCAGTACTTTGTGTACTGGATGGTGCTGATAGCTGCTGTCAAGTGGACAGATGAGAAGAAAAGTAAAGCCCCAGAGAGCCTTTGGTTATTGCTACCCTTTAAAGAAGAGATAGAGTTGCATGATGCATTTGTTTTTGAATGAAGTAGATAGAGTATCCAGAGGAATAACTGATTTTAGTTTGTACATGGAAGGGGGAAAAGCCAAAAAAGTTTTGCTGGGATAGCAAAAATCCTGTCACTGATTATTCCTAGGGAAATATGTTTACCTGCTAACACTTTAACACTTGAAGAACTAGAATCCCTCCCCACTCCTTTTTTTTTTTTTTTTTAAAGAAATTGTTAGCAGTTAGTAGGAGACGTTGTAAATTTATTATCACTTCTAATAGCTTTTACTTACATTATTTCAGTAAGTTAACTTTTACATATATTGTTTTAGTAAATCTATGAAAAAAATAATGCCATGTTACATGGAAGAAAGATGAGATTTTCATGAATACAGCAGTCAAGAAATCAAATGACATACTGCATTCAGCATATCTGCTTCACACAAGACCTCTTTAAAGTGTTCAGAGCAAAGGCATCAGTGTGAGGACTAAGGTGTGCTTGACTCAAGCCATAATATTTTTAAGTGCTCCATAACCATGTGAAAGATGGACAATGAATCAGAATGACTTTAGAAGAATTGATCAATTTGAGTTATGGTATTTGAGAAGACTATTAAAAGTATCATGGACTGCCAAAAAAACAACAACAACAAAAAATCTGTGTTGGAAAAATATATACAGTAGGGCAAGACTTCATCTCTCAAACTTTGGACATATTATCAGAAAGGATTATGCTTAGTAAAGTGGAGGGTCAGTGCAAAAGAAGACACCCCAACTAGATGGATTGGTATGGTGGCAGTAGCAACAGGCTCAAGTTTATCAACTATTGTGAGGATGGCTCGGTCCCAGACAATGTTTCATTCTGTTGTGCATAAAGTAGCTATGAATCAGGACCTAGTTGATGGCACCTAACAACAACAATTCCTGTACAGACTTTCATTCTCAGAATCCCTAAAAAGCAATTCTACTCTGTTCTATAGTGTCACTATGGTTCAGTATTGACTGGATGGCAGTGGGTTGGGTTAGTTTACATGCCTCATGAGCAGCTGCCACTGGTCTATCAGTGGAGGTTTATGAGCTGTGATGCTGAACTGGAGTCAATGAAACTTCAGACTAAGATGGGTTTGCATAGAAGGCCCTAGGGATTTACTGTGAAAACTCAGCCAACAAAAACTCTATGGATCACAATCATTTAATCTACAAGTGATTATAGGAGTGAGGCAAAACTGGAATGTCTTTTACTCTGTTATTCCTGGGGTCCTTATGAGTAAGGAACTAATGTTATGATTGGTAACAACATGCTTACCCCATGCCTTATAGGTTAAAAGGAAATTTTGATGTGATCCATTAAATCATAGGGTCATTGTGAATCAGAATGGACTTGATGGCACTTAGCAACGGTCATGTACCTATTAAGATCAAAGACTATAGCCTTCAGTTTAGACTGCACCTTAATAAAAAGAAAACAAAAATATTTACAACGAGACCAATAAATATGATAAATGGAAAAAAGCCTGAAGTGCTCAAGACTTAATTTTTCTTGGATTGACAATCATACTCATGGAAACAATAGTCAAGAAATCAAAGGATGCATTGCATTCGACAAATTGACAAAATCCGCTTCAACTCTGCTGTGATGGTTGGACAATGAATTAGGAAGATTGTGGAAGAATTGATGCATTTGAATTATGATGGTTGTAAAGAATATTCTAAGTATCATGATCTGCCAAAAGAAGAATAAATCTGTCTTGGAAGATGTACAGCCAGAATGCTCCTTAGAAACAAGATGGCAAGACTTAGTCTCTCATAGTTTGCATGTGTTATCAGGAAGTTACTGGAGAAGGGCAACATGCTTGGAAAAGTGAAGGCTCACAGAAAGAGAGAAAGACCCCACCCACAAGATGCATTGATACAGTGGCAGCAACAATCAACTCAAACCAAAAATAATTGCAAGGTTGGTGCAGGACCAGCCAATGTTTTGCTCTGTGTATCAGGTCTACATGGGTGGAAACTGACTCTATTGCACCTAACAGCAACACTATGCACTTGACACTGTGCTTATCCCTGAGATAAAATGTTAGTTCATTAACCTAACAAAACTTAGAAGTCAGTGGAGAAGGACTACCTAGTTGTAATGAATGTGGTCATCACTTTTTCATCTCCATAGTAACCTTTTCAGGAAGGCAGAAACAGAGTTTTAAAAACTATAAAGGACTCCCCAGAATACCACTAATTGGTCAAGACCATACAGCTCATGTTGTTGTTTTCAAGTGCCGTTGAGTTAGTTCCTACACATAATGACCCTGTATAGAGTTTCCAAGGTGTGGCTGATGACTTGGAACCGACAAACTTGTAGCACAAACTGACCTTGCAGTACAGTGTATTATTCTGCAACACCATAACAGGACTCCACACAGCTTGAAAGTACCCAAATATGGGCATTTTGTTGTTGTTAGCTGTTAGTTAGTGGACCTCTCATTCATGGTGACCTTATGCTCAATGGAACAAAATGCTTCACAACTTTACACTATTGCATGATCAGTTTGGACACGTTGTCAGGAAGGGCCGATAAGATGTTGTGATCCATAGGAATTTCATCAACTGTTATTTGAAAGTAGATCAGTAGCCCTTTCTTTCTAGTCTGTCTTTGTCAGGAAGTTTTGCTGGATATGTTTATCCTTATAGCAATATTCTAGCCTCTGCTGACAGAAAGGAGGTAGCTCCATATGAGGTACAATGACCAGAAATCAACTAGAACACGTGCATTTGATACCCTGCCCTTGTGATCTTTCCTCTAATCATGTTGCTTTCCACATCTCCCTATTAATCAGGATATTGTTTTGTGTTTCTCAACAGGCAACTCAAGAACAAAATCCCCAGGCCCAGATTCATGAGGAAGCTGGCAGCAGACTTTCCCACTTAAAAGAATTGCTGATGATCACAGCCTTTATTTATCTACTTAAAAATTACTGCAAAACACACTTAAGAGCAGTAACAGTTCTCTGTCCTTAACGAAAGCAGTAATTCATTATGATTAGTTGATATGATTGTGAACTAATTGCTAGCACCTTATAGTGAACAAAGAAAATGGAAAACAGACCAGGTGGGAATTTTGGGGAAGGCGTTCTCCTACACACACACAAAAAGAGGACAATTCGGGTTTCTTTAGGAGAAATCCTTGCATCCAATTAGAGGGAAGAGGAAAACACACACACACACACACACACACACACACACACACTCACACACCTAACAGATGTTATTTTGTGAGATGGATTAGCACTTGGGTATGACTACATTTTAGCATTTTTCCTGGCTATGTTTTCTTCATTTTTTCCCCTGGATGAAATCCACAGGAAAAGTAGCAGATATTCTTGGCCTTCAATAGAATGAACTCAGCATGAATTCTAACTCAACCTTGAGACTGCTGAAATAACATTTACTTAGAAATTTCATTATTCCATGTTTAGCGCCAAGTGCTTTCATGCATGTATATTACATTAATATATATCATGTGATTTTACATGCAACTATACTTAAATTATGTAAAAAGAGTTAAACATACATACACAAATATATACATACACACATTATAAAAATACATATTTACTATGTGACATAAAGCAAACTAGCAAAAAGTATCTATTCCTACATGCCCAATAGTTGGACATTTGTTCTGTTTCATAAAAGAAGATGGTGATTATTTAATATCTAAAACAAAATAGTTAATACTTATACAGAGATCTCTGTATCACAGTCTTTATTTTAAATGTTCTTCTTTTTTTCAGACATTAGTCCATTTTTTCCTTAAAAATATTGATAGATGAACAAACAGAAAAACTCCATAAGGTATTGATAATTGCTATTGATTTATTTCCAGCTCATGGTGATCTATGTTTAACAGAATGAACAAAACATTGCCCTATCCTTTGCCATCTTTGTTATTTTTTTGCTATGTTTGTGTCCACTGCTTCAGCCACTGCGTCAATTCCTCTCATAGAGGGTTTCCTTTGTTTTAACTGACTCTCGGCATCACTTATAATGTTGACCTTTTCTAGCAACTGGTCTTTCCTGATGATTTGTATAAAATAATCAAGAGAATTATTGTATTCCTCACTTCTAAGAAAGAGTCTTGTACTTCTTTTAAGATTGATTTTTCATTATTGTGGAAGCCCACTGTATATTCAATATTCTTCAACAACACGACAATTCAAATGTTTCCACTCTTCTGTCTTCTTTTTTCATTGCCCAGTTTGGAGTCCTGGTGTGGCACCATAGGATAAACATTGGACAACTAACCACAAGTTCAACAGTAAAAAACCACCAGTCACTCCTTGGAAACCCTATACAGGGTTGCTATGAGTCACAATTGATTCAAAGGCAAGTAACAGCAGCAACAGTACAGTGGTTGAAAAGACCATGAGTCGGAAGAGGTGCACCTCAGTCACTAAAGTTACATTGCTTCTTTTGAAAACTTTTAAGAGCCATTTGATGAAGATATGCATAAAAAATGTTTGTTTGATTTTTTGGCTTCTGTCTTCAATGATGTTGATTGCTGATCCAAGTAAGATGAAATCTTCAACATCTATCAGGTTGCCTTCACCCACTGGCTCTGAGGCACTTAGGACCCTATAAAACTGCTCAGTTGGATTTCTAACGTAAATCTTTATGAATGCAGGCTGCCTCATCTTCTTTCCCAGAGTACCTGATGGGTTTAAACTGCTGATTATTTCGTTATGTGTCTAACATTTAACCCATTGTGTCACCAGGGCTGTAACTCTGAGATCTGTCACTATTAAGTGCTGTTGAGTCATTTCCAACACACAGTGACTCTGTGTAGGGTTTCTGAGACTATCATTCTTTTAAGGAAACAGACTCATAGCTCTCCCATAGAGTGCTTGGTGGAATTGAACACTTGACCTCGTGGTTCACTGATACTACTTATCCTACAGAACCACCGTGCTGCCCAAACTATGAGGTTGCTGAGGTTAGGTGCTGTCAAGTCATTTACCACTCATAGAAACCATGTATAGGGTTTTTAAGGAGCAGCTGGAGGGTTTGAACTAACTAGCTTCAACTACCTAATGAGGGTCACTATGACTTGATGGCATTTAACAACAGCAACTTCATATTTGGGCAGCGTGGTGGTTAAAAATAGTTATGTACCTTTTCTGAAATAAGAAAAAATATATATATATAAACATATATATGTTTATACATAAACACATATATACATATATTTGTTGTTGTTGTTAGGTGCCATCGAGTCGGTACCGACCCATAGTGACCATATGAGTAATTAATGGTCTGTACCAAACATTTACATTTACCTTTCCAACACTTACTGTTAAACCTAATAGCAGTCATTCCCTATTGAACCACAGGAATCCTTTCCCCCTCACTTTTTATCAACCCCATCCAGACAGGTTGGAAACAATTCAGTGGAGGTTCTACCTTTCCCTGTATCCTCTGGATCTAGGTTCCCTATTGAAAGCTTGTACGCCAGTCACTTCTTACCCTTTTAGTCCCCCCATTTTGGGTAGCCAATGTCTAAGTTCTCCCTCCCTGTCGGCCCTGTGTATCAAGGGGGTGGGAATGACTCTCACTTTAAAGATTTGCCTGCTCCTTTGTCACACTGAATCCACAAGCATAGGCCAATATCATCCATTTATAGTGGGTTACACCTTTTTTTCTTTTCCTCTTCTTTCTTCCTCTAGTGTGTTCTGATCATCCAGCCATTGATGCCAAGTAAAATGGGTACTATCTGCAAGTGTGGGTGTTCTTGTACATCCCCCCTCACTTTATATAACCTGGATGCTTCACACTCTGTTCTAGTCTCTGGGGCCATGTCCCTGCCCCTGGGCCCAGGAGTCCCCAGGTCTCATCATGTTGCTGGTTAACAAGGTCTCAATCCAGGTTAACAGGTGTCTATTGAATGTGATTGGAATTAATTCACAATTTCATGCTGTTTTTCCCCCTCTTCCCTTTATCGGTGACCAACGTGGTCAGCAGCAGGACCATATGCCTGCTACTGGATTCCATTTGAGTTTCAGTCTTGGAAGGGGATTTGCCTTGAAGGGACCTGACCACTTGCCTTGATGGCTCCCTGGGGAAC
Source organism: Chrysochloris asiatica (assembly GCF_000296735.1). Classification (NCBI taxonomy): domain Eukaryota; kingdom Metazoa; phylum Chordata; class Mammalia; order Afrosoricida; family Chrysochloridae; genus Chrysochloris; species Chrysochloris asiatica. Next base: position 1,645,716 of record NW_006408774.1, read on the forward strand.
AACTTGCTTGTTCTTGTAGTAGTCAATTGGGCTGCGACTTTTTTTTTTTTCCTTGCTGGTGTTTCTTTCAAGATTTACCTTCTGTTCTTCTAGCTGCTCCAGAATGGTCTGCTTGTCCTTTCACATGGGAATGTCCCACCTCAGATGATTCTGGATGATGGTCAGGATTCCACCTATGGTCTTGTGCAGTACAAAAGCTCTGCAGGGAGGCTCCTTCAATGGGTATGTTCTAGCCCCATTTTAGTTATTTCAAACAGTTATAGGCTTAAGACAGACTTACAAGCTTTCTCTGGTGATGTTTCTGGTTATTCCTCCTCTCCCCTTTAAGTGTCTATTTTATAACAGTAGGCAAGGGAAACAAGATTCTGACAGCCAAGTATCTTAACATCATTTCCCCATTTTTACCCATTCAAACAATGCCTCAATCTTTATCCACGAGCCCTGTTGTTCTATGTTTGTGCTCAGATCTTTATCTTCCTCTGTCCCATTTAGACCATGAAAACCTGCCTAGCTATTCTCCCATCAACCTTATTTTTCTTTCCCCTTCCTCTTCTAGTGTATTGCCCCCCTTCCCAGCATCAAATTATTCTGTATCTATTCCATAACCTGTGTTCCACTATCCTGTGCCTATTCCCTACCCTGTGCTCCTATTCCCTACCCTTCCTCCCCTCACCCCACTTCCTACACCCCAGTAACCAACAACAACAATAGAAAAGATAATAATTATAATAATAAATACTAAAAGATAAATTTTTCCCTCTTTCAATGTGGGTAATTTTTAAAATTGTTTACAATAATGGCTCTATGCCATATTTCTCCTTTTGTGGCTGACTGATTTCACTAAGCATAATGTCTTCAAGGTTCATTCATGTTATGCAGTGGCTTGCTGCTTCCTTGTTATTCATCAGGGTAGCATAGTATTCCATTATGTGTATGTTCCAAAGTTTGTTTATCCATTATTCAGTTGATGGGCATTTAGGATGTCTCCAAATTTTTGCTATTGTAAATAGTTCTGTTATAAATATTGGTGTGCATATATCTATTCAAGTTATGACTCATAATTCTTGTGAATAAATAACAAGTGGAAGAATTCCTAAGTTATAAGTTATCTCTATTTCCAACCTTCTGAGGAAAGGCCATATTATTTTCCATAGTGGCTGGATCATTTTGCAATTCCACCAGCAATGTAGTAGGGTTCCATTCTCTCCACATCCTTGCCAACACTTATTGTCTTCTACTTTTTTAATCTTTGCTATTATTGCTCCATATCATCAGTGAAAACAAGGCCAAGGGCAGACTGTGGAACAGACCATCAATTACACATATGCAAATTCAAACTGAAGCTGAAGAAAATGAAAAGAAGCCCATGAGAGCCAAAATATGACCTTGAATTTATCCCACCTGAATCTAGAGATCATCTGAAGAACAGATTT
>NW_006408774.1:1649053-1657393 GCF_000296735.1 Chrysochloris asiatica
TTGGCACAGAGTCGGACATTGTTTCATTCTGCTGTGCATGAGGTTGCTATGAGTTGGTTCCGACTCGATGGCACCTGACAACAACAATAACAACAATTATTGCTGGTGTGAGATGGTATCTCATTGTTGTTTTTATGTGCATCTTTCTAATGGCTGGTTTGTCATGCTGTGGTGGCTTGTGAGTTGCTATGATTCTGAAAGCCGTGCCATCCATATTGTAAATAACCAGCAGGGTCACCCATGGTAGACAAGTTTCAGATGAGCTTCCAGAAAGAAATAGACTAAGAAGAAAGAGTGACGAACTACTTCCAAATCTTTAGTCACTGAAAACCTTATGAATAGCAGAAAAACACTGTCAGATACAGTGCCAGAAAATGATCCCCTCAGGTTGGAAGGCACTCAAAATGTGACGGGGGAAGAGCTGCCTCCTCAAAGTAGAATTGACCATGATAGAGCAAATGGAGTAAAGCTTGTGAGAGAAAAGCCCGCAGGACCTTCATTTGCTGATGGGGCACAACTCAAAATGAAGAGAAACTGCTGTAAACATCCACTGAAAATCAGAACATAGAATGTACAAAGTATGAATCTGGGATAATTGGAAGTAATCAAAAATGAAATGGGACACATAAACATCGATATCATAGGCATTAGTGAGCTGAAATGGACTGGTTATTGGCCATTTTGAATCTGACAACCACATGGTTTACTATGCTGGGAATGACAAATTGAAGAGGAATGCTGATGCATTCGTCATCAAAAAGAACATATCCAGATCAGTCATGAGGTGCGACACTGTCTATGATAAGATAATACCCATGTGTCTACAGGGAAGCCCGGAGTCCTGGTGTGGTGCTGTGGGTTAATGTGCCAGACTGCAAAACCATTTGAACTGTAAGATCAGCAGTTCTAGTTCACCAGCTTCTTCTCAGAAACCCTATAGAGGGTCTCTATGGGTCGGAACTGACTCAAAGGTACTTAAAAACAACAACAACAGAGAAGCCCAGTTAATAGCACTATTATTCAAATTTATGCACCAACCGCTAAAGCCTGTGAGGATGAAATAGAAGAATTCTACAAACTTTTTCAATCTGAAATTGATCAAACATGCAATCAAGATGTATTTATCATTACTGGTGATTGGAATGAAAAGGTTGGGAACAAAGAGGAAGGATCAGTAGCTGGAAAATATGGCATTGGGGATAGAAATGATGCTGGAGATCGTGTGATAGAATTCTGCAAAACCAATGATTTGTTCATTTCAAATACCTTCTTTATACAGCATAAGAGATGACTATACACATGGACCTCACCAGATGGAATACATAGAAATCAAACTGACTACATCTGCAAAAAGAGAAGATGGAAAAGCTCCATATCATCAGTGAAAACAAGGCTAGGGGTAGACTGTGGAACAGACCATCAATTACCCATATGCAAATTCAAACTGAAGCTGAAGAAAATGAAAACAAGTCCACAAGAGCCAAAATATGACCTTGAATATATCCCACCTGTAGATCTTTACGGGAGCAGAAAGCCTCATCTTTCTCACATAGAACTGATGGTAGTTTTGAACAGCTAACTTTAAAGTTAGCAACTTGACTCGTAACTACTATGCTATCAGACAGATTGGAACTGACCCACGATAATTTCAAGACCATAAATATCTATGGAATCAGACTACCACATCTTTCTCCCATGAAGCATGTGGTGAGTTCAAAATGGTGCTGATCAGCTGAACATTTAACCACTAGAATTTTTTCTTTTTCAATTTTGTCTTCTGATTGTCATTTTCTTCATACTTAGGGAAGTATTTACTATCTCCCCTTTTTCTACTAAATGATATTTTAGTATTTTAATGATCTCCAACTTACATACACAGTAAATATTTATTTAATTAGCCCCCTTCCTCATATAATTTATCTTTTCTAAAAAAACATGTAAGTTGCAAACAGCACTAACATAATTGAAGACATAAAACTTTGAACCATTTTAAGTACTTCTGCTTCCATGTGCTTACTCCCTCTCGGCTGCTTTTCTCAAAAGAACGGAATCCCTGTGGCCTTAGTTTCAATTGAAGGAAGAAGAAAAGGAGGCTCATGGGAGCCCATTAAATAAAGACATGATCAGAGGGAACTAGGCGAAGTTTCTGCATAAATCTTTTTGTTTTGTTTTGTTTCAAGTCAGATCACTACTGCAGAGAACAGATGATTGAGTTTGTAGAAATTCAATGGATAAAAATTCTTTAGAAACACATCTTTATGTAGCATGGAGCAAAACTTTGGAGATTCTTTTCAGTAACTCAAGAAGCAAATCACCAATCTATGGTTCAGTGACACCCTTTGCTTTCCTTCCTCCCTTCCCCATTTTATAATATTTCAGCATATTAGTCCTTTCTCCTGAGGATGAGTAGATCAGAAAGAAATCAAACTCAAATCAATCAATTACATCTACTTGTCAGCAACTGCAAGAAAATAATGAAGGCCTGATAGACAAGGATGGATACAGAAACAAGTTGAGGGATTATCTTTGAATTTCAATTAGCCTCCAAATTCCTCTCTCCATTAGCATGAATAATTGAAAATCTAGAAACTGGAAAACTGAGAAACATAAAGTGCTAAAGCTGGACAGCAGCTAAAGATAATCGTCCTTATTATAGATGAAGAAATTTAGGACCCAAGAATATAGTTTTACTTGTCCAATGGCACCTACTTTGAAAAAGACAGTTTTGGTGGCTTTCAGGAATTCAATTCTTCTGTATTTTGTAGCCATGTTAAAAAAAAAAAAAAAAGATCTAATTCAATGTTAATACTAACAACATATTTTCATTTGAAATAGCTAGAGATTATTTTATGATATTTCTTAAATTGGTAAAGTCTCAAAAGGAACAGGGCATGATGGGGAGACTAGGGTTCAGAAGGCTCAGTTCTAATCATGGTTTAATACTGCAGTGACTGTGTACTCTCAGGCAAACACACTGATGTCTCTAAGCATTCTTTTTACACTTACTTATTACTATCTTTACCACCTGTCATAGTTTTATGTTCTCCAAGAATGTAAAAAGTAAAAAATACAATAATAATGCTGCAATTAGCTGTTCGTCATTGAGTCAAATCTAATACGTGGCAACTAAACGTACAGCAGAACAAAATGGTGCACAGTTCAGCATCATTTCACAGTCACCAAAATGTGTCAATCAATTGTTGAAGTGATTGTTGCAATGTATTTCACTAAGGGTCTCCCATCCCCTCCTTGACTTTCTACTTCAAAACATGATGTCTACCTCCACCGACCGATCCCTTCTGATGATGTGTCCACAGGAGTGAGTTAGGCAAAGTTCTGTTTTGATCCATAAGGTTTTCATTGGCTAAATTTTAGAGGACGATCACCAGGTCATAGTAATAGCTTCCATTTTTGGGACTTGTCTATATTCATAATAACTCTATTAAGTTTAGGGAAGGTAATACAGTAGCTTAATGATTTAAGTAATACTGAGTATTTGAAAACTAAGATCCAGAAGGGTTAAATAATGTGCTCCAAACCCCACAGGTAGCATACTTGAAATATATTATAAACTCTGAAGGGAATTACAGTGTGTATGTATGTGTGTGTGTGTGTGTGTTTTACCAATCTTCATCAATCTTAAAATAAGTCCTGTGCACTACCATGAACCAAACATTCATCTCAGACTCTGGATGAGCGAAAGAGGAAACAACATTATGAGGAGCTGTTGAAGATATGTCTTCTACAAATCAATGAGTAGTCAGGAAAGAGAATGGAAGATCTCTCCAGCTAAACTGTTGTTTTTATACTTCACCATTAGGGAATGGCAAACCATGGAGACTATTGAGGGATTGGTTTCTATCAAATATCCAGATTTAGGAAGATTGATCAGATGACTGAAATGAACATAGGCATGGGACTGTTGATTTTGCTGTTAGCTTACCCCATGTGGCAGAACAGAATTGCCCATAGAGTTTTCTGAACTGTAGTCTTCATGTTTCTACAGCAGAATCACTGGTGGGTTTAAACTGCCAACCATTCAGTTAGAAGCTGAGCACATTAACCACTGCATGACCATAGTAGTGCAAATGGTAGCATGCCACAGAGTCGGTTCCGACTCTTAGTGACACTGCATAGAGTTTCTAAGGCTGTACGTCTTTATGAGAGCAGAAAGCCTCATTTTTCTCCTGTGGAACAGCTGGTAGTTTCAAACTTCTGACCTTGAGATTAGCAGTCAGACTTGTAACTACTATGTTACCAGAGCTCCTTTACACAACCATAATGCTATCAATATTCTTTCCAACACCATAACACAAATGTATCTATGCTTCTACAGTCATCTTTAACTACTGTCCAACATTGACATGCATATGAGGCAACTGAAATGGCATGCCTTATGTCAGGTGCACTTTGGTCTTCATACTGATATCTTTGCTCTTGAACACTTCAAAGAGGTCTTATGCAACAGATTTCATTAATGTAATGCATCATTTGATTTCTTTGCTTTTGTTTCCATGAGTGTTGATTGAGAATCCAAGCAAAATGAAGACTTTGATACTTCAAAGTTTTCTCTGTTTATCATGGTGTTATTTATTGCTCCAGCTGTGGATATTTTCATTTTCTTTACATTAAGCTGCAATCTATACTGATTTTCATTGGTATTTTAAGTCCTCTTCACTTCTAGCAAGCAAAGCTTTACAAGTTCCTAATGTACACAAATAAGTGTTCTGGAATACCCCTTTTGTCCCAATGCTATCTATAGTCCATATTGATTCACACAGTCAAAAATTGTTACATAGTCAATAAAGCATAAGAAAACGTATTTCTTGTATTATCTGTTTTCAGTTAAGATTCATGTGACATCAGAAGTGATAGTCCTCATTCTACATTCTCTTTTGAATCCAGCTAGAATTTCTGGCTGCTCCCCATCATTGTACTGCTATAATCATTTGAAATTGTTTTCAGCAAGAGTTTACTAGAATATGATATTAATTATATTGCCTGGTGATTTCTGCATTCCATTGGGTAACCTCTCTTTGAAATGGACACAGGTATGGATCTCTTCCAATCAGTAGGCCTGGTAGATGTCTTTCAAATTTCTTGGCATAGAGGAGTCAGCTTCATTCTAGTACTTTGTTAGTTTGTTGAATATTTTCATTTGTATTTTGTCAATTCATTCATTTTCTTTAGTATCTCTACACCAAAGAGCAGTTTTATTGTTGCTTCTGACATCCATTTTGGTCTTTTCCTTCTTTCTTGTCTTCTTAATGACATTTTGCTTTCTTCCTTTTTGATGTTCTTGATATCATCCCACGACTCTTCTGGTATTCAAAAATGAAATAAATGAGAGTAAAGAGCTAAATTCAAAATTTCAAAGTGCTTCTTGAGAAAACAAAGAAACAAAGTCAAATATTTTAGTGAAATGTGCAAAGACCTGGTGTTAGAAAAATAAAAAGGTAAGAGCCTGCTAAGCATTTCTCAAACTGAAATAATTGAAGAAAAAAATCCAAGCCTCGAATTACAATACTGAAGGATTCTATAGTCAAAATATTGAATTATGCAAAAAGCATCAAAATAATATGGAAGGAATAAAATGTCAGTGTATCAAAAGGAAATGATGGATGTTCAAGTATTATAAGAGGTAGTATATGATCAAAAGGTAATAATACTAGAAGAAGAAGTCCAATGTGTACTGAAGGTATTGGCAAAGAACAAGGTTCCTGAAATTGAATGCACATTTGGAATCTTTCAACAAACTGATGCAGCAATAGAGGTACTTACTCATCTATGCCAAGAAATGTGAAAGACCAACTGACCGGACAAGACTCATATTTGTGCCCAGTAAAAAAAGAGATGACACTAAAGAATGTGGATATCATTGGACAATATCATTAATATCATATGCTAAAGATAATTAATAAATGACTCAAAGAGTATATTGGCAGGTAAAGCTCAAGGTTAAATCTGGACTCAGACAAGGATGTGAAATGGTGGCTATCACTGCTAATGTCAGATGAGTCTTGGATGAAAGCAAAGAATACCAGAAAGATGTTTACCTGTATTTTTTTAACTACACAAAGACTTAAACTGTGCTGATTATGACAAGCTGTGGGCAACATTGTAGAGAATTAGTATTCCTAAATAGTTAATTGTGTTCATGAGGGACCTGTGCATAGAACTAAAGGAAGACATTTGAAAAGAAAAAGGAGACATTGAATGGTTTAAAATCAGGATATTATGAGAAGCTGGAGTATAAAAAGAAGAATGTGGATATCAGGATTTGAGGGATACTCACTGTGATATGCATATGACACAACTTTGCTGATAGCAAAGGGGATTTAAAATACCTACTTTATGAAGATCAAAGGCCAAAGCCTTCAGTATAGGTTGCACCTCAATTTAAAGAAAATAAAAATCCTTACCACTGCACCAATAAACATCATGATAAATGGAGAAAGATTGAATTTTCAGAGACTTCATTTTGTTTTGATCCTCCATCAACACTCTTGGAAACAGCAGTTGAGAAATCAAATGATGTATTGCATTAGAAAACTCAGTTGTACAAGATCTCTTTAAATTGTTCGAGAGCAAAGATGTCAGTTTGAGGATGAAAATACCAACACAAGCCATGGTGTTTCCAATAGCCGAATATGTATGTGAATGTTGGACAATGAATAAGAAAGACTATACAAGAAAAGATGAACTTGAATTATGGTGTTGGAGAAGAATTTTAAAAGTACCAAGGACTACCAGAAGCACAAATAAATCTGTGTTGGAAGAAGTAAATACTCATTAGGAGCTAGGATTGCCAGACTACTGCTCTCACACTTCTGATGTTTTATCAAGTGGGACCAGTCCCTGGAGAAGTACATCATTCTTGTGAAAATGGAGGGTCAGTGAAAAAGAGGTAGACCCTAATTAGATTGATTGGCACAGTGAAATCAGCGATTGACTCAAGTGCAACTACAGTTTTGACATTGGCTCAAGATCAGGCGGTGTTTTGGACTGTTGTGCACATGATCTCTATGAGTTGGAGCAGACTCAATGACACCTAATGACAACAACGAATGCGCTTTCCTCTTTTTTTTACAACCTTTTCAATCCAATCACCAGTACTTATCAATGCATTTTGATTGCATGTATGAACAATTTCAGACTTAGGTTGATAGAATTCTTCAAATTCATCGTTACTGAATTTAGTGGTAGGTGTTAAATTTCAGTAATAGTCGTATCAACCGGTCTTCCTTACAGGCATATGGAACTCATCCTATCACAGAAGAGGTTGAATTTTGAGACAGATTTTGAAATGCTACTTTTAAAAACGAATGTGACACATTCCTCTTGTATTTGTCATTCCTTGCAAAGTAAACCACATAATTTTAACATTCAAAATGAGCAATGCCAGTCTGTTTCAGATCACTAATACATATGATATAGATCTTTACGCTTTCAATTTCATTTTTGACAATTTCACTTTTCCTACTTTGTATATTCAGTGCTCATCTGTGAACAGATGTTTGAAGCAGTTTTTCCAAATTTTGAGTTGTAGTGCTTCAATAAATGAAGATCCTGAAAACTTTACTCCATTTGCATTACAATGGTCAACTTTAATCTGAAGAGACAACACATCCCTAGTCTCAATTTGTATGCCTTCCAACCTGAGGGGCTCTTCTTAAAGCACTATATTTCACAATGTCCAGCTGCTATTCATGTTTTCTTCTTCTGGTACTACCTATAAAAATGTCCCACTCCTATTTATAAGGTTTTCAGTGACAAAACATTTAGAAGTAGTTTGCCTTTCCTTCTTTCTAGTCTGTTTTAGTCTGGAAGCACAGCTGAAACCTGGTCACCATGAGTGACCTGCTGGTATTCAAACTTCTGGTGACATATCTTCCAGCATCACAGAACCATAAGACACCACAGAATGACAAACTGAGAGAAGAGTGTTACAAGAAGTTCTTAGAGTGTTAAAGGTGTCTGAAATTCATCTAGTAGACAAAAACATGAAAAGTGGGTGTTAAAGGGTTTTATGTAGGGAATGTAACTTGATCCATTTGTATTAGAATAATGGTTGCAGTTGTGACAGGCATAGACCTACCATTGTCAAGTTGATGCCCACTCACAATGGTCCTATAAGGCAGCATACTTATTCAACCTGTATGCTGAGCAAATAATCCGAGAAGCTCGGTTCTATGAAAAAATGTGGCATCAGGATTGGAGGAAGACTCATTAACAACTTGCAATGTGCAGATGATACAACCTTGCTTGCTGAAAGTGAAGAGTACTTAAAATATTTACTGATGAATATCAAAGAGCACAACCTTCAGTATGGATTGCATC
>NW_006408774.1:1657493-1658161 GCF_000296735.1 Chrysochloris asiatica
GTGCATTGAAGGAATTGGCAAAGAACAAGGCACCAGTAATTGATGGAATAAAAATTGAAATCTTTCAAGAAAATGAGGTGGCATAGGAGGCACTCACTCATCTCTGCCAAGAAATTTGGAAAACAACTATCTGGCCAACTGATTGGAAGAGATCCGTATTTGTGCCCATTCCAAAGAGAGGTGAACCCATGGAATGCGGAAATTATCGGACAATTTCTTTGATATATCATGCTAGTAAAGTTTTGCTAAAGGTAATACAGAAATGGCTACAATCATATACTGACAGAGAACTTCCAGAGGTTCAAGCTGGATTCAGAAGAGGCTGTGGAATGAGAGATATCATTGCTGATGTCCGATGCATCTTGGCTGAAAGCAGAGAATCTCGAAAAAATGTTTACCTATGCTTTACTGACTATGCAATGACTTTTGATTGTGTGGATCATGAAAATCTACAGACAACATTGAGAAGTATGAGTATTCCAGAACACTTAATTGTACATATGAGGAATCTGTACCTGGACCAAGAGGAAGTTGTTCAAACAGAGCATGGGAACACTGAATGTTTAAAAATTGGGAAAGGTGTGCAACAAGGTTGTGTTCTTTCACCATACTTATTCAAACTGTATGCTGAGCAAATAATCCAAGAAGCTGGGTTCTATGAAGAAAAA
>NW_006408774.1:1658553-1691116 GCF_000296735.1 Chrysochloris asiatica
TCAACTGTCAACACTCACAGAAGCAGCAGTCAAGAAATTAAACGATGTATTGCATTAGGCAAATCTGCTACACAAGACCTTTTTAAAGTGTTGAAAAGCAAAGATGTCAGCTTGAGGACTAAGGTGCACCTGACCTAAGCCATGGTATTTTCAATAACCTCATATGCATGTGAAAGCTGGACAGTGAATAAGGAAGAGCATAGAAGAGCTGATGCCTTTGACTTATGGTATTGGAGAATATTGAAAGTCCCATGTGCTGCCAAAAGAACCAATAGATCCATTTTGGAAGAAGTGCAGTCAGAGTGCTCCTTGGAGGCCAAGATGACCAAACTTCGTCTCTCATACTTTGGACATATTGTCAAGAAGGACTAGTCTCTAGAGAAGGATATCATGTTTGGTAAGGTGGAGGGTCAGAGAAAAAGAAGAAAACCCCCAACGAGATGGATTGGCCAAGTGGCAGCATCGATGAACTCAAGTGTGGCAGCAGTGCTGAGATTGGACCAGGATAAGGCAGTGTTTCGTTCTGCTGTGTATAAAGTCACTATGAGTTGGTACCCACTCAATGGCACCTAATAACAACAACAACAAAGGCAGCATAGAACTGTCCCATAGTTTTACAAGTTGTAATCTTTAGTGCCCATTCCAAAGACATGTGACCCAACAGAATGTGGAAATCATCAGACAGTATCTTTGATATCCCATGCAAGTAAAGTTTTACTATGTTGTTGTTGTGTGCCATGGAGTTGGTTCCATACAAAAATAACTGAAATCATATATTGACAGAGAACATCCAGAGGCTCAAGCCAGATTCAGAAGAGGACATGGAAAGAGGGATATCATTGCTGATGTCAAATGGGTCTTGGCTAAAAGCAGAGAATGCCAGAAAGATGTTTGCCTGTGCTTTATTGACTATGTAAAGGCTTTTGATTATGTAGATTATGACAAGATCCAGACAACACTGTGAAGTATGAGTATTACAGAAAACACTTAATTATGCTCATGAGGAATCTGTACATAGACCAAAAGGTCTACATACAGAACATGGGAACACTGAATGGTGTAAAATTAGAAAAGGTGTGCGACAAGGTTGTGTTCTTTCACCATACTTATTCAACCTGTATGCTGAGCAAATAATCCAAGAAGCTGGATTAGATGAAGAAAAACGTGGCATCAAGAATGGAGGAAGACTTGAGATATGCAGATGATACAACCTTGCTTACCAAAAGTGAAGAGAATTTAAAATACTGATTAAAATTAAAAAAAATAACAACACGAAAAACCATAACCTTCAGTATGGATTGCATCTTCATGTAAAGAAAGCAAAAATCCTCAGCACTGTACAAATAAACAACATTCTCATCAATGGAAAAAAATTTGAAGGTGTCGAAGACTTCATCTTTCATGGCTCAACCATCAACACTCACGGAAGCAGCACTCAAGAAATCGAACGACATATTGCATTAGGCAAATGCAGACCTTTTGAAAGTGTTGAAGAGCAAAGACTGAAGTGTTTGAAAGTGTTGAAGAGCTTGAGGATTAAGGTTCACCTGACCACCCGAGTCCCTTTGTGAAAGATAAAACTATTATTTGTGTGTCTGTTTATTTGTATGTTTGTGTGTGTATGTGTGTAGTGGAAAGGAACATGTGCAGTGATGCTGGATGATATTGGAGGTAGTTTGAGAATTTAGGAGATACTATCAGACCCAATTTGGACCCTTTGCCAGCACCTGTGCCAGTATTTGGGAGGTGACAATCTGACTCCAATTTTCCTATGTGCAACCTTGAAGTGGGTCTGCCCCCACTCATCAACTCCCTTCTTCAACTGTCTTTTGCCCCTTCTTACTGTATAAACACATTTTATTCCTACACCCAATTTGTTGAGGGAATGCCCATGCTCTGACCATCTGGTCCCTATGTCCTTCCTTTTAATGCCCAGCACTGGTTGCACATGGGAGGCCCTAAGTAAAAACCTGCTAATCAAATGTAAAACATATTTCTTGTGAGTGAGGACATGACGCTTACAAGTCAGCACAACCCAGAAGAAGAATGAAGAGTACCAACCTCATCACCTAACTCTGCTGTCCAAGACAGTTCTGAAATATTCTGTCCATCGTAGTTAGTGTCTCATTGGTAGAATTTTTCACGTTCCACTTGGGAGACCCAGCTTTAATTCCCACCCAATATAATTCATGTCAGCTCCACCCATCTGTCAGTGGACGATTGCTCTTGTTAAGATTCTCAGCAGGTTTCAGCAGATCTTCTAGAGTAAGACATATTGTAATTGTTTTTGTTAGGTACCACTGAGTTAGCACTGGTTCACAGAGTCCCGGGTTCCATGGCAACCTCACCATGCCTGAGTGCATTGATGCTGATACTGTGCCAATCCATCTCATTAGAAATCTTCCTCTTTTCTCCAATTCTCTAATGTATGGAACATGATATCCTTTTTCAGAGACTGGTCCCTCCTCATAATATGTCCAAAGTATGAGAGATGAGTTCTGGATACCCTGGTTTCCAAACAACATTATGGCTGTACTTATTCCCCAAACAGATCTGTTTGTTCTTTTGGCAATACATGGTACTTTTATTCTCTCCAAACACTATCAATCAAATGCATAAATTCTTCTATGGTCTTCCTTATTCACTGCCCAACTTTCTCATGCATATGAGGTTATTGAAAATACCATGATTTGGATCAGGTGCACCTCAGTCCTCAAACTGACATCTTTCCTCTTGATCACTTTAAAGAGGTCTTGTGCAGCAGAGTTGCCTAATACAATACATTGTTTGACTTCTTGACTGCTGCTTCCATGAGTGTCGATGGAACACAAGAAAGACTCGGAGACTAGAAATTTCTAGCTATCGCTTTCTGAAAATCGGCCAATGAATGCTCCGTGATTTACCACCAATGTTGGGATGGTACAAGACTAGGCAGTGTTCCGTTATAATGTGTATGTAGCCACCACAAGTAAAAACCAGCCCAATGGCAGCTAACACCAACATCTTACTTAACATACAGGTTTGGATGCTTGGGTCCTGATTTGGACTTTACCAGTTACCCACTGGACTAACACTTATGAAACCATCTGTTTTATCTTCTGAGAAAAGCATCCATGCGGTCATGCAATGTCAGTGGGACGCTGCCTGAATGGACACAGTGTGGGATCAGGCAATGAGCTGCTCAACTAACATGAACCTCTTGGATCGTCATCTTTCACTGAAAACAACTTAGCTTTTCTCAGCATGTCCACTTCATTTAATTGTTATTCATTTTTTGTTATCTCTTGTTCTTTACTTGAAAATAAATTACTTTTGCAACTAATTATTCTGTACTTTTGCATCTTAACAATAAGAGTCAAACTGAATTCATGCTTGTCATATTGAGGATATTGTGTTCTTAGTTCTATGGGTGACAAATCCAACTAACTAGTCCTTGAGCAAACACTTCTCTTATTTCTTATGAGCTGTAATCTCTTGGCTCTGAAGCCTTCATGAAGGAAGCAGAATGACACATTATTTTTAAAGAAAAACAGCTAGATTTCTTTTATCATTTTATTTATTTTTATGGTCTTGTGTTAGGTCTGTAAACACCATAAACTTGGGCTAGCTTGACTGGGTCAGAGCAATATGCTGTCCTGCCATTGCACACAGCAATTGCTTAATTTACAGTGATTCAAAAAGGTAGGGGGGCAATAATGTGGAGTTCATGCTGTTCAGAACAATCAGTCGGCTTGGAGACATATGTAGCCACAGAAGGCTGAACAGATCACAGTAGCTTAAGGCCCTGGAAGATAAAAGGCGCCGTATTGCTGATCAGGACCCCAGAGACAGAGCTGTCTCCCCAGCTCACACCGGGTGGCTTTCATAGTTGCTGCCTTTTCTTTTTCTTTCTTTTTTCTCTGTCTTTTAAAATGTGGATTCCCTTTGTGAATTTGCAGCAGGAGAAGTAAATGTGGGATGGGAGGAAGTATATATTACAAATTCTTAGATGTAGCTGTCTTTCTATATACATGAGGCAGGGCGCTTGCTGTCTCTTCTTCCCCTTTATTTTAGCATAAAATCCACAAAAGTGAAATGTTCATATGAATGCAGTGCAATATGTGGTTTTGTGGAAATTATGAATGCTCCAAATCTACATGGAGATATAGGTACAAGACTGACTGCTATGTTTTTGTAGTTGTGGACATTGAACATTTTCTCTATCCCAGTGTATAATGATCTCTAACTTTTGATAATGTTGAATAATGATGCATAATCATAATATTAAACACTACCTGCAGTTATTGATAAAAATCTGCCCCCTAATCTGCCCCTCATCTAGTATTCATTTTTATTTGCATAAAGTTAAAATGTTACTTAAAGAGATGAAGTCTCACTTTTTAAACAGGGCCAATAATGTACACATGACAAGACATTGTTTTTGCTGTGGGGTTGACCCTGCACTCAAGGAGACCTTATGCACAGCAACACACAGTTCTGCCCGGCTTCATACGATCCCCATGATTAGTTGTGATTGGGCCACTATGCCCCATATAATGTTTTAATTAACTGACTTTGAGAAGCAGATCACATGGTCTTTCTTTTTGGTCACTGTTTATGGAAGTTCTATTGAAACTTTTTTTTAGCATTATAGCAATATGGAGGCCTCCACTGGCCAATAGATGGTAGCTACGCATGAGGTATTGTGTCTGGGAATGGATTCCTGGTCTGCTACATGGAAAGTGAAAATTCAACCACTGAAGCAAGATATTAAAACAAACAAACAAAATAAACACTTTCATCTAGTTGATTCTGACTCACAGTGACCCTGTATAGAGTATCTGAGATAGTAAATATTTATAGAAGCCGACCGTCTCATCTTTCTCCAAAGAAGGAACTGGTAGGTTTGAACTGCTGATCTTGTAGTTGTCAACCCTACACCTAACCCAAAGCAACATCAGGTTTCCTTTAAATAAGATCTTAACATCTTTCTAACTTGCAATTCTTGTTGTTAAGTGCCGGTGAGTCACTTAACACTTCTAACTCACAGTGGCACTACAGAGAGTTTATGAGGAGAGACTGGTGGGTTTGAACTACCAACCCTGCAATTAAAAGCAACACTGCATTCCAGTGTATCATTCTGTAGCATCACACGAGGATTCCAGTAACTTGTAGAATGCTGTACAATCGTGAGGCTTTTAGTAATTGCATACCTTGCTAATTTTTGCAATTTAGATCTACAATCAACAATAAAACAGTGTTGTGAATTAAATATCTATTGTATGGAAGACATTAAACTGTTGTTAGGTGCCATAGAATTGGTCCTGAGCCATAGCAACTGTATGTATAACAGAATGAAACACCTTGGAGGTCCTGCAACACCCTCACAATTACTGCCATATTGAGTTCATTGCTGCAACCACTATGCCAATATATCTTGGGGATTTCCCTGTTTGTTGCTGATAATCCACATTACTATCCATGATATCCGTTTCCAGGGACTGGTCCTATGCAAAGTAGGAGATATGAAGTCTGACCATCTTTTTTTCTAAGCTAGATTTTAGTTGTAAATCCTCTAACACAGATCTGTTTCTTCTTCTGACAGTCCAATATTAATCTTTAATATTCTTCTCTAAAGGAACTCTGGTAGCGTAGCAGTTATGAATTGGGCTGCTAACTTGAGGGTCGGCAGTTTGAAACTACTAGCTGTTCCACTGAAGAAAGATGAGGCTTTCTGCTCCCATGAAGATTTACAGCCTCGAAAACCCTGTATAGGGTCGCTATGAGTCGGAACTGACTCCACGGCACATAACAACAACAACAATTCTTCTCTAAGACACTAACTAATATACATAAATTCTTCTATGGTATTCCTTGCATACAAGACTATTGAAAATACCATGGCTTGCGTAAGGCACACCTTAGTCCTAAAACTGAAATCTTTGCTCTTGAACACTTTAAAGAGGTCTTGTGCAGATTTGCCTAATACAAGACATTGATTTCTTCACTGCTGTTTCCATAAGTGCTGCTGGTACATTCAAGAAAAATGAAGTCTTCAACAACTTCAGTCTTTTCTTCATTTATCATGATGATATTATTGGTCCAGTGGTGATGATTGTTGTTTTCTTTACATTGAGGTGCAACTCATACCAAAGGCTGTGGTCTTTGATCTTCATCAGTATTTTAATTCCTCTTCCCTTTCAGCAAGCAAAGCTATACTCTTTACATATCTCAGGTCAATGTGTTTTCCTCCAACCCTGATTCTACGTTCTTCTTCATATAAACACATTTCTCAGATTATTTGTTCAGAATAGAGATTGAATTTTGTTGTGGTTAGGTGTCATTGAGTTGGTACCAACTCACAGTGACAAACACAACAGAATGAAACACTGCCGGGTCCTGTGCCAACCTCACAATTGTTGGTATGCTTGAGACCATTGCTGCTGCCACTGTGTCAATCCACCTTATTGGGGGTCTTCCTCATTTTGCTAACCCCCATTTTACCAAAAATTAAGTCCTTCTGCAGGCACTGGTCTCTCCTGATAATAAATCCAAAGTATGAGAGATGGAGTTTGGACATCCTGGTTTCTAAGTAACCTTCTGGCTATTGTTGTTATGTGCCATGGAGTCAGTTCCAACTCATAGCAACCCTTCACAGGGTTTCCAAGTTTGCAAATCTTTATGGGAGCAGAATGCTTCATCTTTCTCTCTTGGAACAGCTGGTAGTTTTGAACTGCTGATCCTGAGCTTAGCTGCCCCATTCGTAACCACTTCTGTACTTTTAAAACAAATTTGTTTATTTTTCTGGCAGTCTGTGATACTTTCAATATTCTCTTTCAATGCCATAGCCCAAATGCATTGATTCTTATTTGGTCTTCCCTATTCATTATCCAACTTTCCCATGCATATGAGGCTATAGAAAATACAATGGCTTGGGCCAAGCATGCCTTAGTCCTCAAACTGACATTTTTACTCTTGAGTACTTTAAAAGAGATCCTGCGCAGCATACATACCTAGTCAAAGCATCAATTTATTTCTTGACTGCTGCTTCCATGAGTCTTGATAGTTGATCTGAGCAAAATTGTGTCTTTGACAACTTTAATATTTTGTCCATTTATCTTGATGTTATTTAATTGTCCAGTGGTGAGGATATTTTTTTTCTTTACATAGAGGAGCAATCCATACTGAAGATTGTGTTATTTGATCTTCATCATTAAATATTCTAAATCCTTACCACTTTTAGCAAATAAGTTTGTATCATCAGCATAGTGCAGATTGTTAATGAGCCTTCCACTAATCCTTATGACTCATTTTTCTTTATATAATGTAGCTTCTAGGACCTTTTGCTCAGTTTAAGATTAAATATGTATGATGAAAGAATCCACCCTAGTGCACACCTTTCTTGATTTAAAACCCTTCAGTATCCACTTGTTATGTTTGAACAACTACCTTTTGGTCTGTCTAGGTTCCTTATGAGCATAAATATGTGTTCTGAAATACTCATTCTCTGAAATGTTGTCCATAGATTGTCATGATCGGCATTAGAGAAAGTGTTTGTGTAGTTAACAAAGCACAGGTAAACATCTTTCTTGTATTCTCTGCTTTCAGCCAAGAACCATCTGATATCATCAATGGTATCCCTTGTTTCATGTCCTCATCTAAACTCAGCTTGAACCTCTAGTAGTTCCTTGTCAATGTACTGTTATAGACATTTTTGAATTATCTTGTGCAAAATTTTAGTTACATGTGATATTAATGATATTGTCTGATGATTTCTGCATTCTGTTGGTTCACCACTCTGGAATGGGTACATATATGGTTCTCTTCCAATCAGTTGGCAGGACAGTTGTTGTCCAAATTTCTAGGCATAGATGATCGAGTGCTTCCAGTGCCACATCAGTTTGGTGAAAGATTTCAATTTGCAGTCTATCAATTCCCAGGGCCTTGTTATTTGCCTATGCCTTCAGTGAAACTTGGACTTCTCTTTAGGACCATTGCTTCTTTTTTGAAAAAGTTTTTATTGTGAGTTATGTGATTGTTTACATGGGAGAACACTAGCTTTAATTCATTCTATCATATTTAATTTCATTGGCATGGTTATAACTGCTCCATGCCTCATCAAACATCCAAAGGATACACCCTGCAAGTCTGCCCCCCAGGTCATCAGCACAGCCCCTCCCCCTCCCTGGGTTTAGAGTCCCCAGTGACTCCTCTCTCCATGAATTGGTCTCTGCCTCCATCTCTGGAATCACTGCTTCTTTGGGTAGGGTCACACACTCTGCTCTTCTCCCTTGATGGACTGACAAGTCAACTACATCCCTCCTTTTGCTACAAAATGTCTACCTTTACGTTTCTAACCCTCACAGTCAGTCCCGATAGAATTTATTCACTACTGTACCACAAAAGTCTTATCCCCATCTCCTTTCATCAGTCCCATTCAGACAGATTGGAAACCACTCAGTGGAGATTCTATCTCCTCATGTACCCTCTGGATCTAGGTTCCCTCTTGAAAACTTGTAAACCAGTCACTTCTTGCCTTTGTAGCCCCACTTGCATTTTGGGTACCCAATGTCTAATTTGCCCATCCCTGTCTACCCTGTGTACCGAGGAGGTGGGAATGATCCTCACTGTAAGATTTTCTCCCTCTTTTGAGGTACTACATCCATAGGTATAGGTCAAATTCATCAAATTACATTAGATTAGACTTTTTTCCCTCTTCTTTCTTCTTCTAGTTGAGTTCTGATCATTCAAACATTGAAGCCAGGTCAAGTGGGTACTATTTGCAAGTATGGGTGTTCTTGTGTATCTCTCCCCTCACTTATCAGCGGGATGTTTCATTCTATTCCAGTCCTCTATAACCATGTCCCTGTTTCTGGGCCCAGGAGTCTTCAGGACTTGCCATACTGCTGGTCAACCAGGTCTCAATGTGGGTTCACAGGAGTCTATTGAATGTAGTTGTAATTAGCTAACAACTTCATTGCTGTTTTTTCCCCATTTCCCCTTATGGGTGACCAACATGGTCACCAGTCAGACCACATGCTTGTTTGTGTATTTTCCTTGAGTCTAAGTCTTGGAATGGGGTTTGCCCTGGGGGTACCCAACAACTTGCCTTGATGGCTCCTGGGTGGACAACTTGCTTGTTCTTGTAGTAGTCACTTGGACTGCCATTATTGTATTTTTATTTTTCTTGCCAGTGTTTCTTTCAAAAAGTAGCTTCTGTTCTTCTAGCCATTCCAGGCTGGTCTGCTTGTCCTTTCAAGAGAAAATTTCCCACCTCAGACAATTCTGAATGGGGTAAAGGATTGCACCTATTGTCTTATGCAATGCAAAGACTCCACAGGAAGCCTCCTTCACTATGAAAGTTCTAACCCCATTTTAGGTATTCCAATCAGTGATAGGCAGAAGATAGACTTACAGGCTTTCTATGGTGATGTTTCTGGCTATTCCTCTCTCCACCTCAAGTGTCTCCTTTACATAGTAGGCAAGGGAAGTCACCAGAATGGAGGTGCACAGAGAGCAATAGACCAAAGAACAAATATCAAAAAAAGAGAATGTCCACACCTGTATTTCCACAGTTCTGTCAGATGTTCGTGACTGTTCTGATCCTATCCCTGCTTGGTCACCACTTAAAACCAAATGGCCACCACTAGTCTGTCAGTTTGTCATACTGTGGTGGCATGTGAGTTGCTGTGATTCTGAAAGCTATGACACCAGTATTTTAAATACCAGTAGGGTCACCCACGGTGGACAGGTTTAAGATGAGCTTCCAGACAAAGATAGACAAGAAAGAAAGAGTGGCAACCTATTTCCGAATATTTAGTCACTAAAAACCTTATGAATAGCAGAGAAACACTGTCGGCTATAGTGCCAGAAAAAGCGCACCTTAGGGTGGAAGACACCCAAAATGAGACTGGGGAAGAGATGCCTCCTCAAAGTAGATTTGACTAGATAAAGTGAAAGGAGTACAGCTCATGGAAGAAAAGCACACAGGACCTTCATTTGCTGATGGGGCACAACTCAAAATGAAGAGAAACAGCTGTAAACATTCATTGAAAATTGGAATATGGAATGCATGAAGTATGAACCTGGGAATATTGGAAGATGTCAAAAATGAAATGGAATTCATAAACATTGGTATCTTAGGCAATAGTGAGCTGAAATGGACTGGTATTGGCCATTTTGAGTCTGACAACCACATGATTTACTATGCCAGGAATGACAAATTGAAGAGGAATGCTGTTGCATGCATCGACAAACAGAACATATGCAGAGCAGTCATGAGACAAAACACGGTCTGTGATAGGATAATATCCATGTGCCTACAGGGAAGCCCTGGAGCTCTGGTAGTATAGTGGTTGCAAATTAGGCTGTTAACCTCAAGGTCGGCAGTTGGAAACTACCAGCTCTTATGTGGAAGAAAGTTGAGGCTTTCTGCTCCTGTATAGGTTTCAGACTCAGAAACCCTGTGCAGGGTCACTATGAGTCAGAACCGATTCCACAGTACTTAACAACAACAACAACAACAACAGGGAAGCCTAGTTAATACCACTATTATTCAAATTGATGCACCAACCACTAAAGCCTGTGAGTATGAAATAGAAGAATTCTACCAACTTCTTCAATGTGAAATTGATCAAACATATAATCAAGATGTATTGATAATTACTGGTGATTGGAATGCAAAGGTTGGGAGAAAAAAGGAAGGATCAGTGGTTGGAAAATATGGCCTTGGTGATAGAAATGATGCTGAAGATCGCATGATAGAATTCTGCAAAGCCAATGATTTCTTTATTTCAAATACCTGCTTTAGACACCATAAGAAATGGCTATATACATGGACCTTACCAGATGGACTACATAGAAATAAAATTGACTACATATGCGGAAAGAGATGATGGAAAAGCTCTATATTATCAGTGAAAACAAAGCCAGTGGCACACTGTGGAACAGACCATCAATTACTCATATGAATATTCAAACTGAAGCTGAAGAAAATGAAAACAAGTCCACAAGAGCCAAAGTATGACTTTGAATATATCACACCTGAATTTAGACATCATCTGAAGAACAGATTTGATACATTGAGCACTAAAGACTGAAGACCAGTTGTGGGATGACATCAAGAATATCATCCATGAAGAAAGTAAAAAGTCACTGAGAAGACAAGAAAGAAGGAAAAGGTCAAAATGGATGTCAGAAGAGACTCTGAAACTTGCTCTCCAGCATAGAGATGCTAAAGCAAATGGAAGGAATGAGAGGTCCAAGAGCTGAACAGAAAATTTCAAAGATCAGCTTGAGAAGATAAGGCCAAATATTACAACAAAATGTGCAAAGATCTGGAGTCAGAAAACCAAAAAGGAACAACATGCTCAGCATTTCTCAAGCTGAAGGAACTGAAGCAAAAATTCAAGCCTCGACTTTCATTATTGAAAGATTCTCTGGGAAAATTATTGAATGATGCAGAAAACATCAAGCTAAGATGGAAGGAATACACAGTCACTGTACCAAAAGGAAATGGTTAATGTTCAATCATTTCAAGAGGTATCATATGATCCAGAGCCAATGATACTTAAAGAGGAAGTCCAAGGTGCATTGAAGGAATTGGCAAAGAACAAGGCACCAGGAATTGATGGAATAAACATTGAAATCTTTCAAGAAAGTGAAGATGCACAGGAGGCACTCACTCATCTCTGCCAAGATATTTGGAAGACAACTATCTGGCCGACTGATTGGAAGAGATCCATATTTGTGTCCATTCCAAAGAGAGGTGACCCAACAGAATGCGGAAATCATCGGACAATCTCTTTGATATCCCATGCAAGTAAAGTTTTTCTCAAGGTAATACAGTAATGGCTACAATCATACATTGACAGAGAACTTCCAGAGGTTCAAGCCGGATTTAGAAGAGGACATGGAACAAGAGACATCATTGCTGATATCCGATGGATCTTGGCTGAAAGCAGAGGATATCTGAGAGACGTTCACCTTGATTTATTGACTATGCAAAAGCTTTCGAGTGTGTGGATCATGACCAGCTATGGACAACACTGCGAAGTATGAGTATTCTGGAACACTTAATTGTGCTCATGAGGAATCTGAACCTGGACCAAGAGGCAGTTGTTCGAACAGAACATGGGAACACTGAATGTTTTAAAATTAAGAAAAGTGTGTGACAAGGTTATATTCTTTCATCATACTTATTCATTTTGTATGCTGAATAAATAATCCGAGAAGCTGGCTTCTATGAAGAAAATCATGGCATCAGTATTGAAGGAAGACTCATTAACAACCTGCGATATGCAGATGATACAACCTTGCTTGCTGAACGTGAAGAGGACTTAAAACATTTACTGATGAAGATCAAAGAGTACAGCCTTTGGTATGGATTACATCTTGTCCTATTGATTCTTTCTATAGTTTTTTTGTTTGTTTGTTTTTTTCTATCTCTTTTATTTCTGCTCTAATTTTTATTTTATCTTTTCTTTAGGTGGCTGTAGGTTCCCTCTGTTGAACTGTTTCTAATTGTTGTACATGCTGTGTTAATGTGTTAATTTTAATTCTTTCTGCTTTTGGGATGTGTGAATTTATTACAATAAATTGTCCTTTAAGCACCACTTTCACCATGTTCCAAAGATTTTGGTATTTTGTGTTTTCATTCTTGTTTTTTTCTAGGAACTTTGTGAGTTCATGTTTTGTTTCTTCTACTATCCAGTGGCTTTTCAGCAGGGTATATTACTCAGTTTCCATGTATTTGACTTTATTTCCTTGATCTTCCTATTGTTGGTTTCGGATTTTTCTGTTCTTGACTCTCCTATCTGTTGATTTAGTTCTGGGTGGTGCTGCCATGTATGTCAATCTCTGGTTGTTGTCTTTTCTTGTTGGTTATGGGTCCACAGAATTTCCTTTAACATGCTTGGTAGTACAGGGCTGACTTTGGCAAAATCCCTTAGCTTCTGTTTATCTTGGAATGTTTGATTACAGCAGTGTATCTGATTGATAGTTTTGCTGACTACAGGATTCTTGTTTGGCAGTTGTTTTTTTCTTTCAGGGTTTTATATATGTCTCCGCATTGCCTCTTGCTTGCATTGTTTCTGCTGAGAGATCCGAGCTTCATCTGACTTTCTACCCTTTGTAAGTAATGCTTCTCTTTTCCCTAGCTATTTTCAGGAGTGTCTCCTTATCTTTGATTTTGGAGAGCTTGATTATGATATAACTTGGTGATTTTCTTTTGGGGGTCTATCCTTCCTGGGGTTCATTGAGCTTCTTGAATGCTTATCTTTTTGCTTTTCAAGATATTATAGAATTTTTCTTTCAGTAGTTCTTCAACTGTTTACTCTGTGGACTTTTGTGATTCTTCCTGTTCAGGAATTTCAGTAATTCTTAAGTTATTCCTCTTCTTTGTGTCCAGCATGAATATTAGACCTTCTTAGGATTTTTTCATCTTTTTTTCTGCTTGCTCTTGTATCTTAGTTGTATTGAGAGATTTTTCTTCCAGCTCACTAGTTCTGCCTTTCATCTCTTCAATTCTACTCCTTTGCCCTTTTAGTGTACTGTCTATTTTTGATATACTATTATTAATCATTTGGATCTCCTTCTGTAGATTGGCATTTTTTCCAATGATATATCTGTTTTGTTTTGTTTTGTTTTGTTGACTGTTAATGTAGCGTTCCTGACTTTTTCCTTATTTTTCTCAATTCCATTATAAAATGTTTCAAACATTTTATAATCATTTTTCTGAACTCCTTCTTGGGCATTTCCAAGGCCTGCCCTCCTTCTATCATGGTGTCCAGGTCTACCTCTAGGTCATTTGTCTCAGACATTTAACTTGTTTCTGGATGTGTTTTGATGTGGTCATCGTTTTTTGCTTCTTGGACATTTTAGTGTTTAGCTGTGTCCTTAATACTTAATTGAGTGTGCGTTTTGGCAATTTTTATCCTTTCTGATTTTCTCCAGGTAGATATGATCAGGAAATGGACTTCCCTTTTCACTCTTCTTATTGCTTAATTCAGAGTAACTTTCATAGATGTTGTCTGCCTCCCTGGTGTCTCACAGCTGGTATTGGTTCTTGCCTGGATCATGGGGTTTTATAGGGTGTGATTGTAGCGTCATTATATGGCAGCAATTGCTGGCTCTAATTTGGGTAATGTAGGGTGAGAAAGAGCCCCTTATAGGTAAGAGGGGGAACCAAAAACAAAACAAAACAAAAAACAGCAACTGCAAAATGACAAGAAAAACAAAACAAAACAAAACAAAAAAACAGATTGAATACTGTAGTCTATAATCGCATAAAAGGGAGAAGAGATAGAGAAGAGAAAAAAATATAAATGAAAAATCTGTAGCCTAATATGAGTATGATTTCAATATCCTCTTTCAGCTTCTTGCCTTCAAGGCCTCCTGATGAATTTCAAGATGCCACTGTTGGTTGTTATGCTGTACCTCAGGATTTAATTTTTGGCCTATTTTGTTTTTAAACTCGCTCCCTCTCCACACCCCCTCTTCTGGCATTTTCCCTAATAATAAATACTTCAGGGCCAACTGTGGCCATTTTGTGCTGCCAGTTGGTTTTAAGAAGGGTATGTCTCTTTAATTGCTGAGATAATCTGTGCTCTTGTGTGTTAGAAGGAACTTCCAGTGATGGGGTGCGGGATGTCCACTTGCTCAGGCACCCCCTCTAGTCACCAGAATGGAGGTTCGCAGTCTGCTGGAGGCCAATGAACAGTTATATATATATCAGAACCAAACCAAACCAAATAAAAAATTGTCCACCTTTTTTCCTAGGTCCAATGGCATTAATCTTTGGCCTGTCTGCTTGCTCTCCCACTTGGTCTTGCTATTTGGTCTCTACCAAGTTGCCAGCTCCAACCTGCTGAGCCTGGCAGATTCTAAATTACAAGATTTCTTACTTCTGCTACAAGTTCCACTATCCATAAGTCTTGAAACTTTAAAAATATTCCTATATATGTGGTTCAGCATTTTAGAGCTGTCCCCTGAACCTGCTTCACCTGGTATTCTGTGGTATTGCTGATGGAGATCTTCACTGCACCTCTACCCTATCTGCCATCAAGCCCCACCTCCTGTTTCCATCTTTTGATATATCTCTTGCTGAGAGCATATTGAAGGATCCTGTTTTCTTATCCATTCTGCTCTCTATGTCTCTTGACTAGTGTGTTTAATCCATTTACATTCAGTGTAATTATCCATAGGTGTGAATTTATTGCTGTCATTTTTCTGTGTGTTTGTGTGTGTATGTGTGTGGGGGATTTCTGAGTTTGTTTTGTTTATGGGTTTTCTTTTCATTTTCATTCATGTTGATTTCATGTATACTAAATCTTTCTGATTTTTATCCTTTTTTTTTCTTTTGATGTGCATGTTATCCTGTAATTTTGTAATTTATTAATTTTTCTGTTTAAAACAGTCTGTTTTATCTTGAAATTTACTAGACTTCTATGTCATTTAGAAATTCTATATCTATGCTATTCCTTCTTTTGCTTCGTAGTTAAGTTCTTTACACATTGATATCTCTGGTTCCTTATTTTAAGTTCTGTAGGTTTGTTTTAGAGTCCTGGTGTGGCACCATAGGATAAACACTTGATCACAAGATTGGTAGTTCCAACTCACCAGTTGTTGTTGTTGTTAAGTGCCATCTAGTTGGAAACTTTATACAGGGTCACTATAAATTGGAACCAACTCAGCAGCACTTAACAACAGCACCAACAAGTTTTGTACTACTTTAAATACTTCTACATCAAAATTGAATTCTAGATGGTGTTGTCATATATGGTAATCTGAGATTGTTGTCTGCTGCTATTGGTTTGCATTTCAAAGTTCACCCTTAAGGATTTTTTGTAAAGTTGGTCTGTTTATTATAAATTTCTTTAATTTCTGTTTATCAAGACAAATCTTAATTTTGACTTTGTATTTGAGGGAGAGCTTTGCTTTGTAGATAATTTTTGATTGGCAATTTTTTCCCCAACTTTTGCAATCCAATAGAATTTTGGAAGACCATCAACGTATTTATTGCAAATATCTTTTTTCAATAACTTAAATCGTACCTAACATGTGGACCTTACCAGATGGAGTACATAGGAATCAAATTAACTACATATTTAGGAAGATATGATGGAGATGCTCAATATCATCAGCCAAAACCAGTCCAGAGGCAAACTGTAAAGGAGATCATCAGTTGCTCAAGTGTAAGTTCTGGCTGAAGCTGAAGAAAAATTTAAAAAATAAATGAGAGTGCAAATATGACCTTGAATATATCCCACCTGAATTTAGATACCATATCAAGAACAGATTTGATGCATTAGACTCTAATGACCAAAGACTAGAATAGTGGAGGGATGACATCTAGAACATTATTCAGGAAAAAAGCAAAGGGTCATTATCAAGAAAAGACCAAAGTGATTTCAGAAGAGACTGAAATTTGCTCTTAAATACAAGTAGCTAATGCAAATAGAAGAAATGATGAAGTAAAGAGGTGAAACCTTCAAAAAGCAGCTCAAGATGGCAAAGTAAAACATTAGAATGAAATGTGTAAAGACCTGGAGTTAGAAAACAAAGGGGAAGAACATGCTAAACATATCTCAGGCAGAAAGACATGATTTAAAAAAAAAAAAAAATCTCTCAACTTGCAATACTGATGGATTCCATGGGCAAAATATTGAATAAAGCCAACTCAATGGCACTTGATAACAAGTACAAGAAATTCCTTTACACTCTTAGAAGGGACATTAATTATAAATTGTATGAGGTTCTTGCTGTTAGGTGCTCTCAAGTTGGTTCTGACTCATAGTGACTTTACACACAACAGAAAAAAACACAGTCTAGTCATTCCCTTCCTATGTTTGAACCTATTGTTTTAATCACTCTGTCAGTCTATCTCACTGAGAGTCTTCCCCATTTTTCTGACTCTCCAATTTGCCAAGCATGATATCTAGTAATTAAGAACTCCAAGATTTTTCAAATTCAATATTACATAACGACAGTGAACTCACAATTTGTTGAAGTTTCATTCAATTTTACAAGTTTCCTCTCTCACATGTGGGTCATTGGTTGGTGAGGCAACTTTGTGTATAATTCACTGGCTCACAGACAAGGACAATGATAGGGAACAAGTCTTTCCCCAAATTTGATGGTGCCCCCTTCATCAGTAAGCAGTGAGTAAGGAGGTCAGGACAATCTAATTGAGAAATCATGTGTCAGCAATGGATTACACATAGTCAGTGGGACATACTGTATCCTGCTTTTTACTTTTAGCTGCTTAGATTCCTTTTGCTAGAAACAGATTTTCCTATGGCTTTGAAAGATGCTAATGGAGTGCAATTGGTCCAGGAAGAAAATTGCCCCGGAGAATTCTAATGATTCTACGACTGTGGTGGCATCAAAAGAGACCATTTAAGAATAATTGGGTTTTACTTCCTGTAGAAAGAGTTGGATTTGGAAGATAAATAGAAATGAAAGTCCCATCGTGTATAAAGCTGTTGAGCGAGACATTTTTTTTCCTATTTCTTTGCTTGCGAAAACTAAATAAAAGTAAAATTAAAAAATAGCCTGTGTGGCACCCCAAATCTCTCCTGACAGCTGAGACTTGAAGATGGATATTAAATATTTAAGGCTGACTTCAGCTCTTTCCTCAGGCTACACATCCCCTGACTATAGAAGGTATAGACCTCACAGCAAAAAGACTGCATAATAAATGTAATGTCATTATCCTTTTGTGTTTCAGAACTTTCCTTAGATCACTATTACAACTGACATGCAAAGTAGGTAAATGTTTATACTCTAATGATACAGGTGCAAATGAAGTAATGTTTGCTTTTGTTATTTGTTGTTAGGTGCCATTTAGTAGGTTCACACTCATAGAGCCATTACATGTAACAGTATGAAACACTGCCCAGTCCTGTGCTATACACAAAATTGTCATTTTTTACTCTATTGTTGCAGACACGGTGTCAATTCATCTCATGGGGTGTTTTCCTTTTCTTCACTGAGCATCTAGTTTACCAAGCATTAAGTCCTTTTCCAAGGACTGGTTTCTCCAGATAACATGCTCAAAATCTGTGAGACTAAGTCTCATCATCCTCACTTCCAAAATGCATTTAAGCTGCACTTCTACCACAATAGATTTGCTTGTTCATTTGGCAGTCCATGGTATTTTCAATATTCTTCACCAACACAATAATTATATATATGAAATTTTCTCCTGCATTTCTTATTCATCATCCATCTTTCATATGCATATGAGGTGACTCAAAATACCATGGCTTGGTTCAGCACACCTGAGCCAAACTGTTCTCAAACTGACATTTTTGCTCTTGAACACTTTAAAGATGTCTTTTGCAGCCTATTTACCTAATACAATACATTATTTGGTTTCCTGACTGCTGCTTTCATGAATATTGATTGAGGACCAAACGAAATTGAAGTCTTGGACAACTTCAATCTTTTCTCCATTGATCATGATATTATTTATTGGACCAGTGGTGAGGGTTTTTGCTTACCTTACACTGAGGTGAAATTCATACTGAAGAGTATAGTCTTTGATCTTCATCAGTAAACATTTCAAGTCTTCTTAGCTTTCTGAAAGCAAGGTGTATCAACTGCATATCACAGGTTATTAATGACTTATCTCCCAATACTGATACCATGATGTTTTTCATCTAATACAGTTTCTCAGATATTTTTTCAGCATAAAATCGAGTAAGGATGGTGAAAGATACAACCTGACAACCCACCTGTCTTCTTTTTAAAATTCAGTATTGCATAGTATTTTCACTGTACTGCAATTTTTTTCTACCTATAGCTCCGTATTTGAGTTCTAGTCCCCCCATTTTCAATATCTAAACTTTGTAAGCATCTGACCCATATTGAATCAATTCATTTATTTTAAATGGACTAATAACAAGACAGTGTCTATATCCCTTGCAGACCACTTGATAAATATGCTAATTGTAATCTTCCTATAATACTTTTTAAAAAATTTTCTATGTCTCTATGTTGACCATCTTCCTTTTGTTAATAAATGTTATATTTTAAATACAGAAACTAATAACATATTGACAACACAGGAAAATGGGAAGAAAACAGTGAAACAAACTTCAATGTTAGTCAAAAGTTTAGAAGTTTGAGTCTACTCTGAGGTACTTCAGAATAAAGGTCTCATGATCTATTTCCAAAAAAACAGTCATTGGAGATCCTATGGAGCAAAGTTGTATTATGCAAAACATGATGGGGAATAACTTTAATGGAAATGTTTTCTCAATTATGCTCTGTTTGTTTGTGGAAAGTGTGGGTTATGATTTCTCTAGGGAATGAGAAGAATCTGGAGAACTTTAAGCTAGGATGTGAAAAAATTATAGGATATGGAGCAAATTGAAAAGCTCTGATAAGTGTTTTATTTTTTGCTGTTGCTTAATTGCCTTCGAGTCCTCTCCAACTCCTGCTTACCCCATAGGACAGAATACAACTACTCCATGGGCTTTATAAGGCTGTAAATCTTTATGAAAGGAAGCTCCCTCATCTTTCTCCTTGTAAAAACTGGTGGGCTTGAACCATTAAAATTTTGGTTAATAGATTAATGCTTAACCCACTGTAACACCAGAGTTTCATATGTATTTATATCAAATCAAAATGTTGTCTGGTCTTATTCCAGTCTCATAATTGTTGCTGTGTTGAATTCATTTTGCTACCATTGTATCACTCCATCTCATTGAGGTTCTTCATCATTTTTTGCTGATATTTTTGGTACTTTCTGTTTTCGATTGTGGCTAGCATTACAAATTGTTAAGTGATCAATTAGTAACCCGAAGTGTTGATTTGGGCCCATCAAGCGGTACCTTGGGAGACAAATCTGGTGATAACTTCTAAAAGGTCACAGCTTTGAACCCTTCAGAACAGTTCTAATCTGAATATATGGGGTCACCCTGAGTCAGAACCAACTCTACAGCAACTAACAACTACTAGTCAGTTTGAACCTCAAGGTCAGAAGTTCAAACTCACCAGACACTACTCAGAAACCCTATTCAGGGTTGCTATGGATCAGAACCAACTTCACGGCATTTAATAACTACAATAGTTATGATGAGACACTATAGAATAAGCACTGGAAAACAAAGTTGGTTTCAACTGCAAGGCCAGCTGTTCAAACTCACCCACTGCTCCTTGGAAACTCTATGTGGGGTTGCTATGAGTCAGAACAGACTTGGAAACACCTAACAACAACAACAATAAACTTTGCTTCAAGGGAACCCTTGTTGTATAGTGGTTATGAGTTGTGCTGCTAACTGCAAGGTCAACAATTAGAATCCACCAGCTACTACATGGAAAGAAGATGAGGCTTTCTGTCCCTGTAAAGATTTACAGCCTCAGAAACCTTGTACGGCATGAATGTATGTTAGAACCAACTAGGCAGGAATAGCACTTTACTTCCAGAACAGTTACTACATAAGGTTAGAAAACCATCTCATTACTTCTTCACTAGATTTTTGCCATTCAAATATAGAACTTGTTGTAGCTTAGTGCCATTGAATCAATTCCAACTCACAGTGACCTATGTACAACAGAAGAAAACACTACTGTCCCTGTGCTGTGTTCCTACGTTTCAGCCCTCTAATGCTGCCACTGTGTTAGACCATCTGGTTGAGAGGTTTCCTTTTCTTCATGACTGTCTAGTTTACCTAGCATGATATCCTTCTCCAATTGTGCAGCAACTACCTACCTTCTAATATAGGCTAAGAGTCCTAATATGTTGTTGTTGTTATGTGCCGTGGAGTTGGTTCCAACTCAGTGACCCTGTATAGGGTTTCCGAGGCTGTAAATCTTTACAGGAGCAGAAAGCCTCATCTTTCTCCTGCAGAAGAGCTGGTAGTTTTGAACTGCTGACCCTGCATTTCGCAGTCCGATTCGTAACCACTACGCTACCAAAGCTCCTTATATAGTGCTGTAGTAAAAGCACTGGACTGCTAACCACAAGGTCAGTGGTTCAAAACCCACCAACCACACTCCATGAAAACCCTATACCTGGTCACTGAATCAGAACCAACTCCATAGCACTTACAACAACAACAATACAGATTATGCCCAACAAGGTGCTTAATCTTCAAGACTAGCTGTGATGCATCTTCTCATGCTTGGTTGGTGGGGTAAACCTGACCACCCATTAGTATCTGAACTAACAGGGATGGTGACTACACACAACAAAGCTTTATTTATTGTTCATACTTCCATCCCTCATAGATCAGCGATCTACTCCCTTCATGCACGGTCTAGTGAGATTCCAGGAAGCACCCCCCACCTCCTTGATCACTGCAGCAGGAAAGAGAGGTAATGGAAACTTGTCCCTGGCTTCTCACAGAATCATCTGGGAACCAGACAAATGAGTGAGTCCCTGGTTAGCTGTGAGAGACCAGGGAATATCAGGAAGGTCATAAATATCAAGTGAACATCGTTACACACTCACTACTTTATATTCTCTCTTCCAAAACAAGTCCTTGAGGTTCCCTAGAAGTTAAATGATCATCAAGCTATGTATTATTATTATTATTATTATTATTATTATTATTATTATTATGTGCCATCAAGTCAGTTGTGATTCATATGGACTCTATTGTTGTTGTTAAATAACGTAAAGTAGATTCCGACTCGATAAAATAGATTTAAATTTCCCCATAAATCTGCCTAGATTGAATTTTTTATGGGAGCCAATTTCCAACTCTTTTCTCTCAATGAAGTAACTGGGTGAATTTGAACCTCTAACTTTCCAGTTACCAGCAAAGTGGTTGGTATTGGCAAAGAATATTGAAAGTATCATTGGCTGCCAGAAGAAGAAGCAAATCTGTCTTGGAAGAAGTGTAGCCAGAATGTTCTTTACACACAAAGTTGGCATGACTTTGAATCAAATAATTTGGACATGTTGTCAGGAAGAACCAATTCCTGGTAAAGGCCATCAAGCTTTGTAAAAAGGCCTGTCAGTGAAAAAGATTTCTCCCAATGAGATGAATTCATAAAGTGGCTACATCATTGTACTCTAACATTGCAACTATTATGAGGATGGTGTAGGACTGGGCAGTGATTCACTGTGCTGTGTATGTTGTTAAGTGCTGTGAGTCAGTTGCAACTCATAACAACCCTCTCTAGGGTTTCCAAGGTAAGTTTGAACCTCTAACCTTATAGTTCAAACCAACCTTGAGGTCCAGTGCTTTATCCCACAGCACCATAAAAACTGATTTAAAGGTGCTTCAAAAGTTAGTGGAAAATGTAATGAAAAATTAATGAATATTTTTTCATAAACTTTTTTAATATCTTCATATACTGTACATGACTATATGCATGCATATATATACATGCTGCAAGTGAAGAGGACTTGAAACATTTACTTATGAAGATTAAAGAGCACAGCCTTCGATATGGATTACATCTCAAGGTCAAGGAAACAAAAATCCTCACCACTGGACCAATAAACAACATTCTTATCAATGGAGAAAAGATTGAAGTTGTCAAGGACTTCATTCTTCTTGGATCAACTACCAACACTCGCGGAAGCAGCAGTCAAGAGATCAGAAGACGTATTGCATTGGGCAAATCTGCTGCACAGGAACTTTTTAAAGTATTGAAGAGCAGAGATGTCAGCTTGAGGACTAATGTGCACCTGACCCAGGCCATGGTGTTTTCAATAGCCTCATATGGATGCGAAAGCTGGGTAGTGAATAAGGAAGATCATAGGAGAATTGATGCCTTTGAGTTGTGGTGTTGGAGGAGAATACTGAAAGTGCCATGGACTGCCAAAAGAACCAATAGATCTGTTTTGGAAGAAGTGCAGCCAGAGTGCTCCTTGGAGGCCAGGATGGCTAAGCTTCGTCTCTCCTACTTTGGACATATTGTCCGGAGGAAACAATCGTTGGAGAAGGATGTCATGCTGGGTAAAGTGGGGGGTCAGAGAAAAAGAGGAAGACCCCCAAAGAGATGGATCAGCCAGGTGGCATCATTGATGGACTCAAGTGTGGCAGCGGTAGTGAGGTTGGTCCAGGATCAGACATTGTTTCATTCTGCTGTGCATGGGGTCGCTATGAGTCGGTTCTGACTCGATGGTACCTGACAACAACAACATACGTTTTCATCTGATGAGACTTCAAAAAGTTTGTGGAAAACATTTCATTATCTTTGAACTCACTCGTTCTGTGAATTTTTAGAAGCCTCGTTCATTATGCATCTAAGAGTTCTTATGATTGCCTGTTTCTGCTGAATATATTTCTGAGAAAATAACAAATTTACACATAGAAAAAGGGATTTAATAAGCTTTAAGAAATGTCTTAAAGAATATCCAGCAAAACTAATAACTGCCGACACTTGTTATGTTGAGATGGTGGGATTTGGTGATTTTTATTTATTTATTACATTTTAATAATGTATGGTATTGAGTTCTTGACAGTCATCAGCATTAGAATCAGAATAAAAACAATAACTGTATTTTCATTAAAAGTTAAAAATTATGAGCTTCTGAAGTTTACTGGTCATGAGTCATTTCTGCTTTATGATGCAGTAAACTGAGGAATTATCAATAATTAGAGAAATAGCTGCTCTACCCTAGCGCTCTTTCCTTTCCAGCTTGAAGATAAGAGAATTTTCATGGGTGATTAATCCACTCTTCTCTCACCTTTGTACATAAGATCATGAAGGCGTTCTGTTCCTTTTCCCTGCTGTATTTATTTCATAGTACATATCACTGATACTATATTACATTCCGATTTATTTAATGTCTATCTCTCTAATCACAAATAAACTTCATGAGCATAGGATTTTGCCTGTTTTATTTACTATGGCATCTTGTTCAAACAGAAAATTCTTGACCTGAGCAAGAGTTTAGAAGATATTTCAGAATGAATAAAGGAAATGAAGAAACTGCACAATTAACATATGTATGACAGGTGATTTGTATGCCTTATCAATTTAATCCTTACAGTTGTCCTATGGGAATCCTGGTGTGGCACTGTAAGATAAGTGCTGGACTGCTAACCACAAGGTTGACAGTTCAAACCCACCAGCTATATCACATCAGAATGAAGACACTGTCTATTCCATAAAGATTTGAAGTCTTGGAAATCCTTGGTAGGGTCGCTATGATTCGGAACAGACTTGACAACACTTAGAAACAACAAAAAATTATACTATAATAGAGATATGATAATTCACAGCTTACCAAAAAACAAAACAAAACAAAACTATTGCCTTTGAATCAATTTTAAGTCATAGCAACTCTATAAATGTTTTCCAAGACTATAAATCTTTACAGAAACAGAGAATCTCAGCTTTCTCCCAGGGAGCTGCTGGGGAATTTGTTCACTGCCCACCTTGTGGTTAGCAATCCAGTGTTTATTCTTCACTGTCACTAGGGCTCCTTGGATGATGAAGTAGAGGATGCCAAAAAAGTACTTTTCTGCCATGGGCAGCATCGCAGCTCTGCCACACTACAAAGCTCATCACCTCCCTGCTCAATTGTCTTCCTCTGCATTCTAAAATTTTTCATTTTCTTCTCTGTCCCTAAGATTCTTTGGCTTTCACCTTCCTTTATCCCCCCAAATTTAGAAATAAGTCATACCTGTCTTTAGCAAGTCTTCCTCCTCACATAAGCTGGAGTCCTAACACCAAACCTACTTCAGACACATTGACCCTGCTACCTGGTGATAACCCTCCTTAATGCATTTTGCTCTCTTTATCATAGCGTTTCCTCTTATTCCATATTTTTAGTTTTCCTTGAAATTATCCCCTTGTTATTGTTGTTAAGTGCCATCAAGTCAATTTTGACTCACAGCGACCCTGCACAGAATTTCCAAGGAGCAACTTGTGGGTTTTACCGGCTGACCTGTGGTTTGAAGTCCGGTGCTGATCCTACAACACCACATTAAAATGCTGTCACACTCTTGAGATCAAGTTACTCATTTTATCTCTTCTAATCCAGACCTGGAAGTAGTGGTGAGTTAATTAAAGCAATGACTAAGCAGGAAAGTTAGTTAAACATATGCTTTTAGCATTTTAATTATGAATTTTTTGTCAATATTTTGGTTTAAGGTCAAGGTCCTTTATTTTACTATGAATATTATGATTACTGTTCCATTATGTTTGCTGAAAAAAAAAAAAAAAACAACAATGAATCATTTAGATCTATGTGATTTTCTTTCAATTTTTAGAGTCAACTTGCTTACATAAATTCAATATGGTGTTTTATTTTGTCATCTTTAGTAAGATATTCAACTGAATTTTCAAAGAGACAACAACTATTTTTCACATTTATACGTCGCTAGTTTTAAATTAAAGGAGCTCTGGTAGCGTAGTGGTTATGAATCGGGCTGCGAACCTCAACGTCAGCAGTTAGAAACTACCAGCTGTTCCGCGGGAGAAAATTTAGGCTTTCGCTCCCATTTAGAATTACAGACTGGGAAACCCTGTACAGGGTCGCTATGATTCGGAACCGACTCCAGGGCACATAACAACAACACGTTTTAAATTACGAGTCAATTCTAACTCATAGTGACCCTGTATAGGATTTCTGAAGCTGTAAATCTTTATAGGATCAGAAAGTCTCATCTTTCTCCTGAGGAGTAGCTGGTGGGTTTGACCTACTGACCTTGTGGTTATTGGTGGTGGTGGTGGTGGTGGTGGTGTGCCATGGAGTCAGTTTCAACTCATAGCGACCCTGTACCACATTTCTGAGGCTGTAAATCTTTACAGGAGCAGAATGCCTCATCCTTCTCCTCCAGAACAGCTGGTAGATTTGAACTGCTGACCTTGAGGTTAGCAGCCCAATTTGTAACCACAACACTAGCAGAGTTCCTTTTGTGGTTACTAGTCCAGTGCTTATGGCCATGAGTTTAGATAAAATCTTATTAAATTACATAAGCAATTTAAGAAGTATACTTTTCAAAAATGTTTAAGGGAATAAGCACTATGCCGATAGCTTTGTGGATAAGAATCATAAAGTCAATTCCCAGAATGGGGTTCTTAATCAGAGCTAAACTCTTCACTTCTTCAGAATTTTTGTACACCAGTTGCTCATATGTTACTTTCCATCTCTCTGTTCCTTGTCACCAGGATTAGGGTACACGTTAAAAGGGTATCAACTATGAGTTTGTTAATGGCTGGAATGACTTAAAACATTCATGGACGTTGTTATACTTATGACTACCAGTTTTAATATAGAACTCATTATCCACTGCCATCAATTTGATTCTGACTCTTAGTGACCCTGCCTAGGGTTTCTGAGATTATAAATCTTTCTCCCATAAAGCAGCTGGTGGAATTGAACTGCTTACTTTGCAGATAGTAGCCACTGTTTAGCTCTCAGTGTCACCATACCTTGTTTTGTTATAGTCAAAATATATAAATTACAATTATCATGAGGGAAATATGCTTAGGGAAGTTTGCCAAGATGAACCAATTGTGTCTCATGACCTTCCCTTTGCTAACCAGGAAGCCATTGGAACTTTTATGTTCCAGCCATACACTATCCCTGCCTAACAGGCTAACTCATGCCCTCTGAGGCAGTTATAATGGTCTTCCCAGTGAGTCGTTGGTGCTCTGCCCAGGTGTCACTTGCCAGCATCAATCTTTGTTTGGCCTGCAAGTCCCAGACCAAGATACCCCAATTTCTCCAAAGTTTATTTTACTGAAGCCAAGGATGAATACCATTTTAATTAGGATATACTTAGATCCTCTAATCCATGAGCATATATAATTCTTAAGAACACGCAATTTAAGTGACTGAATCAAGATAATCTGATGTACTGGAAAGTAAGCTAATTGACCCAAGCAATTGGTATATCAGGGGTCTTGTTTAAGAAAGGAATGGACAACCTGGACTTCAAAATTTTCAGTGGGCTAGATTTTTTCTGTATATCTGGGTTTCCTTTCAATTCCTTTTGTTGGGCATAACTTCTATTCTCCACTCACCACAATCCTCTGTTAGTATGTCAAGATATCAAAAGATGTATTGCATTAGGCAAATCTGCGGCACAAGACCTTTTAAAAGTGTTGAAGAGTAAAGAAGTCACCTTGAGGACTAAGGTGCAGCTGACCCAAGCCATGGTATTTTCAATAACCTCATATGCATGTGAAATCTGGACAGTGAATAAGGACGATTGTAGAAGAATTGATGCTTTTGAGTTATGGTGTTGAAGGAGAATATTGAAATACTACAGGCTGCCAAAAGAACCAACAGATCTGTGTCAGAAGAAATGCAGCCAGAGTGTTCCCTGGTGTCCAGGATGGTCAAAATTCATCTCTCATACATCAGACATATTGTCAGGAGGGACTAGTCACTGGAGAAGGATATAATGTTTGGTAAGGTGGAGTGTCAGAGAAAAAGAGGAAGACCCCCAACAAGATGGATTGGCACAATGGAATCATCAGTGGGCTCAAGTGTGGCAACAATTGTGAGTTTGGCTCAGGACCGGGCAATGTTTCATTCTGTTGTACATAGGATCGCTACGAGTCAGTACTGGCTCAATGGCACCTAACAACAACATCAAAAGACACATTGGTGGAGCTACCCTAACTCCTTACAGGTATCCTAAGAAGTGACATCAAGGAAATGAAAACTCTAAATTCTCAGAAATCTAACAGGCCTTTTTACAGGCTTCCATCTGAAAAGCACAAACATACCCATACTGATATGATCATTGAGGGGAAACTGAGTCTGGAGGAGAGAAAGCACATTTAATTCAGTAAGAGCATAGCTCATTGTCTGCCCTCTTTGAATCAAGCAGTTATAGCACTGGGCCAGAATTTTCTCTCTTGCTTTGTACATAAAACATAATTCTGCTACCAGCTACTCAACAGACAACAAAATGACAAAACAGATCAGCAGAGGATGATCTGCCAGCATAACCAGTGATATGCAAGCCCCCCTCCAACCAGCCTGTTTTTAGGAAACAGTTTTGTGCTTCCAAAATAAACCCTTTGAAAATATTGCTATGCTTCTACCTAGGCAAGAGAGATGCTGTCCTACACACAGGTGCTGAGATATATTGGAGGATATCCAGAAAGGATTATATATTAGTAGTGAAGGTTACGGGACAATTATTCAGGTCTAGAAAGTTATGGCTTATCCTGCTCATGGTGGTAATGGGAGTGTTCAGAACTACTATTCCCTAGCATGGGAAATTTCTTTTTGTCATATCACTGCTGTTTTTCTCATTAATACATTTGATTTTTCTTGCAAACTAACCATACTTTGTATCCCATGCCATCCTGTCTTTACCGTAGATCCTCATCAATACCCATTAAGAACCTAGCAAAGGTAAGGTAGAGTCCCTGGATGGAGCAAATAGTTAGTATGCCCAGTTGCTATCCAAAATTGGAAGCCGTCAGCCCATCCAGTTTTGCTTCAGAAGAAAGAATTGATGAATTACCTCTGAAAAATTCACTGCTGAAAACCCTATAGAGTACAGTGCTTCTATCACACCTGAAGTCACCATGAGTTAGAACCAATTTTTATGTTGAAAGTACTTTATAAGTGTGGAAGGAGGACTGAAAAGGATAAGATATGTCAAGCTAAACTGTCAGTGACTGATTCTATCCTGCAAGAAGGCAGTATAATAGTGCAGACAAAACTCACTCCTTCTTCCCTTGGAAGAGTCATGGGCCAGATAAATGGAAAGGAAATTTAGAATTTTTGCTAGGTCCATTGTGCCTCTGAAGAGCAAGCAAGTCAAGGGGAACATGGTCCATTTCAGAACACAGCACATTAAGACACTTTACATGAGAAAATAAAATTAGAGCTAAATTGGTTTATTTTTTAAAAAAATGGATTTGAATTTTCAGAAGGGGTTGTTGCTGTTGTTGTTGTTGTTGTAGTTAGGTGCCATGGAGCCAGTACTGACTCATAGCAATCCTATCTACAACAGAACGAAACACTGCCTGGTCCTGAGCCAAACTCACAACTGTTGCCACGCTTGAGCTCATTGATGATTCCACTGTGCCAATCCATCTTGTTGGGGTCTTCCTCTTTTTCTCTGACTCTCCACCTTACGAAGCATGATATCCTTCTCCAGAGACTGGTCCCTCCTGACAATATGTCTGAAGTATGAGAGATGAATTTTGACCGTCCTGGACACCAGGGAGCACTCTGGCTGCATTTCTTCTGACACAGATCTGTTGGTTCTTTTGGCAACCTGTAGTATTTCAATATTCTCCTCCAACACCATAACTCAAGAACATCAATTCTTCTATGGTCTTCCTTATTCACTTTCCAGCTTTTGCACAGATATGCGGTTATTGAAAATACCATGGCTTAAGTCAGGCGCACCTTAGTCCTCAAGGTGACTTCTTTGCTCTTTCTTCAACACTTTAAAAAGGTCTTGTGCCTCAGACCTGCTTAATGTAATACGTCATTTGATTTTTTGACTCCTACTTCCATCAGTGATGATAGTTGATCCACAAGGAATGAAATCCTTGACAACTTCAATCTTTTCTCCATTGATAAGAATGTTGTGAGGATTTTTTGTTTTCTTTACATTGAGATGCAATCCATACCAAAGGCTGTGCTCTTTAATCGTCATCAGTAAGTATTTTAAGTCCCTTTCACTTTCAGCAAGCAAGGTTGTATCATCTGCATATCACACATTGATAATGAGTCTTCCTCCAATCTTGATGCCACATTTTTCTTCATACAACCAAGGTTCTTGGATTATTTGCTCAGCAAACAGATTGAATAAATATGTTGAAAGAATACAACCCTGTCATACACCTTTCTTAATTTTAAACTATTCAGTGTTCCTTCCTCCCATTGCCTTTTTATTAACCATGGTTCTAATCCATTTTACTGCAACCATGCATCCTGTTTTGAGACAAGGGGCACCTATTATTCTGCTTTAATTGTCTTTGTAGTTCCATGTTCCTGAAAGAAGGGTCTTTTAAGGGAGGATATGAGGTTTAAACAGAAGTACTAGGAGTCCTAGTGTGGCACTGTGGGTTAATATGCTAGACTGCAAAGCCATTTGAACTGCAGGTCAGTGGTTCGAGCTCACCAGCTGCTCCTCTGAAACCCTATACAGGGTCTCTATGGGTTGGAACTGACTCGATGGCACTTCACAACAACAAAAAGTAGTAATGTAGTGGGTTATGAGTTTGAATACTATCCACAAGGCCAGCTATTTGAATCTGCTAATAACTCCATGGGAGAAAGATAAGGCTTTCTGTTCACATAATTATTTACAGCCTTGGAAACTATATAAGGTCACTATGAGTTGGAACTGATTCAGTGGATCACTACCACCAACACCAACACCAACACCAAGAGGTTTAACAAAGGGAGGTGAGGCAGGTAAGCTCCATCTTTAGAGATAGCAAATGTAAAGCAATCCAGGGATAGCTGAAAGAAAAAACAAAACAAAAACTTTTTGTTGTGCTAGGTGTCATCGAGTCAGTTCCGAATCATAGTGACTTTCTGCACAACAGAACGAAACACTGCCCTGTCCTGTGCCATCCTCACAACTGTTGCTACGCTTGAGCCTATTGAAGCTGCCATGGTGCCAATCTCTCTTATTGGGGAGCTCTTTCTTTTTGCTGACCTTCAAGTTTACCAAACATGATATCCTTCCCAGGGACTGGCCCCTCCTGGTAATATGTCCAAAGTATGAGAGATGAAGTCTGGCAATCTTGACTTCTAAGGAGCTTTCTGACTGTACTTCTTCCAATGCAGCAAATTCAATACAGAGGAATTAATAATTTTCTCAATCTTTTTTTTTTTTTTTTTTTACTATCCATTGATGATAAATCTACATACTTACATGGATAATTGGAATATGCATAACAAAGGACAGAGAGCTCCTGTTGTTATCTTCAGGAACAACAAGGGCCATTGTGGTGTTGTTGCACACATTTAATTATCCAACAAGTTTCATATGGGAAATGACCCATCCAAGTAACACATATGATGGCAGCTACAAAGAGTAAAGAAATATCAAGACAATCCTTGGGAACTGTATCTTAGGACAAAGACTGAAAAGGAGTTGTAAGGCATTAGGGCTTATGAGAGGAACATGTGTGGTTCTTTGATGAGAACAGCTATACTTCTCCCTAATTTTACTGGGAGTAAATATGCATAGCAAAATTCTTAACATGCCTTCCTAATAGGAAGCACCAGAGCTCCTCTTGGAGGGACAACATTTTGTAGAAAATGAATAGATGGTAGACTACGTAGATGATTATATTGGCTTCATCATGATAAAGTAGTCTGGGTGTAGCACTGTGATACAGGCACTAAACTACTAACTTCAAGGTTGGTTGTTCAAACCCACCAATCACGACTTGGAAATCCTACACAAGGTCACTTTGAGTTAGAATCAACTTAACAGCAACAGCAACCATCAAGATAATTGGAGAAAAGATTGGAGTCGTCAAAGACTTCATTTTGCTTGGATCCACAATCAATGCTCATGGAAGCAGCAGTCAAAAAATCTTAGGATGTATTGCATTAGGCAAATCTGCTGTACAAGTCCCCTTTAAAGTGTTCAGGAGCAAAGATGTCAGTTTGATGAGTAAGGTGCACCTTACCTAAATCATGGTATTTTCAGCAATGTCCTAGGAGAAATTATTGATGATTTTCTTCTATAAACATTTTAAAAATCAAACAAACCCACTACTATTTAGTTGATTCCAACTCCAAGTCTGTAAATCTTTATGGGACAGGTCAGCCTGTTCTTTCTCCTGAGCAGTAGCTGTTACAGTCTTGGAAAACCTATTTGACGGTTCTACTCTGTTTCATGAACTCCCCGTGTGACACTGTAGGATAAGTGCTGGGCTTCAAACCACAAGGTTGCAGATTCAAACCCACCAGCTACTCCTCAGAAACCCTGTGTAAGATCACTATAAGTCAGAATCCACTGACGGAACTTAACAGTAATAACAACTCTGTTCTTTAGGGTCACTTTGAGCGGCACACAGAAACAGTTATATTTATTGATATGACATTTCTTTCTTCTTACCAGTTCTGAGTTGGTCGAGCCCGCCTCAAAGCCATGATCCAACGGCTAGGCCGGGACGGTGCCCTCGCGTCTGGGGTAAGTAGGACAGCCTGGCTGGCCGCTGCAGTCTCTTCCCTCTAGGCAGCGTCCCCAGGTCGACCTGGTCTCCAGACACCTCTCATCCCGCTGCTCTGTGATGTGGGTTTCATTTAACACCTCCACCAGGTCTGCACAGTTCTCGCACATCATTCAGCCACTGCCCCCTACATTAGTGTGACCGTTGGAAGACTACAATACAAAAAATCATCTTGAAGGAAAAGCAGCAATTCCTAAACTGAAAGAGTGCCACCGGCCCCAGGATAGGCTACTTCAACATATGCTTCAAGTCTGGTCTCTGGATTTCGCTTGATCCTGGAGCCCATGGTCCCCAGGCCTCCTTATGGACTCAAGGGACCCGCTCGGCGAAATTCCTCACCACTGGATCAATAAACAACATTTTTATCAATAGAGAAGAGATTGAAGTTGTCAAGGACTTTATTCTTCTTGGATCAACTATCAACACTCGCGGAAGCAGCAGTCAAGAGATCAGACGACATATTGCATTGGGCAAATCTGCTGCACAGGAA
>NW_006408774.1:1691376-1693344 GCF_000296735.1 Chrysochloris asiatica
GCTTCGTCTCTCATACTTTGGACACATTGTCCGGAGAGAACAGTTGCTGGAGAAAGATGTCATGCTGGGTAAGATGGAGGGTCAGAGAAAAATAGGAAGACCCCCAACGAGATGGATCAGCCAGGTGGCATCATTGATGGCTTCAAGTGTGGCATCAGTAGTGAGGTTGGCCCAGGATCGGACATTGTATCATTCTGCTGTGCATGGGGTCGCTATGAGTCGGTTCCTACTCGATGGCACCTGACAACAACAACTTGTCCTGGGTGTACGTCTGAACTTTTTTTCTTCTTCTTTATTATCTAAAATTGTTTTTATTTTTGACATTTGTCAGGAGATATATTACAGCATGCAGAAAACCAAGACGGTGCTAATTTTGACTCCAGACCTTTCTCTGCTCTATGTTCTTGTGCAAAGTGTTTGGAATCTCTAAATGTGTTTTCCTGGCTGTTAACTAGTGATAGTAATACATTTCTCATAAGGATTAAACAGAATAAATGAGTCTTCACATCATATCAGGCATTTTAAGTACCTGCAGAAGTAGGAGTTGTTTTAATTACATAAATGCTGATATTATGTTTGCTCTGAAGTCTTGATACCTCTCAGCGCTGTTTGTGAATCTCATAGCTTTTGTCAATGAAGTCAAAATCCTGCCCTTGCTCTTTAAGTTATTGAAAGTGGCTGCAAATTTGAGAGCCTGACATTTTGAAATTATTGGGCTATTTGTTCAGAGCTGCTGGATGATTTTTTTATATCTCACTTGGTCAAACATCAAGCATCGCTGAGAAATCTTCCTGAGACCCATGACAGATGGAGAAAGGTCTGTTCTAATCGAATGAATCAAGCTGCAGGTCTTGGGCCAGAAGTCTTGGGAAGGTGATTTGGGCTGCTCTTTCAGGGAACATAATCGGTAGAAATGTGGCTTCTGACCCAGGAAAAAAATTAATACCCTCTAATGTCATGCGCTATGGGTCGGAACCGACTCGATGGCACATAACAACAACAACAACAACAAATGTCATGGGAGCTGGGCTTGAGCGTCAGGCAGTGTTCAGGAGGCCCTCCGTCTTGCTTCTTCTAGTGGGCCTTTATTACAGAGGCAGAAGATCTGTTAACCAAGACCCAGAGCCTGCTACCATAAATCCACCATAAAATCCCATTGACATTGGTTGGCTGTCAGGAATGTAAAACTGTCAGTGACTACATTTTCAATTATAAAGGACATACTCAATGCATGTCAGTATGTGCACATCAGAGCTCTTCTGCAATAATCATGTCATTCTCAGACATGTGTGGCAATAGTGGTCACCTGTCTCCAGGTAGGGACAATGAGCTAAGGGTCCGAAGCAAGTTAAGCAATGATCTCAATGACCCTTACATGTTAATACTGGAGACAATAAATCTGGGTTTTCTCTGATTTGTTGCTGTTGTCTTTATGTGCCAAGTCGGTACTGATTCATAGTGACACGATGACAACAGAACAAAACACTGCCCAGTCCTGATCCAACATCGAAACCATTGCTACACTTGAGTCCATTGTTTCTGCAACTGAGACAATCTTTCTCACTGGGAGTCTTCCTCTTTTTTTCCCCACCCTCCAGTTTACCAAACTTCATAACCTTTTTCAGGGATTGGTCCCTCCATTAATATGTCCGAAGCTAAGAGATGTGTATGGCCATTGTGTCTTCCAAACAGAATTCTGGCTGTATTTTTTTCCAATACAGATTTGTTTGTTCATTTGGTACT
This sequence comes from Chrysochloris asiatica, assembly GCF_000296735.1. NCBI lineage: Eukaryota > Metazoa > Chordata > Mammalia > Afrosoricida > Chrysochloridae > Chrysochloris > Chrysochloris asiatica. The sequence goes on from NW_006408774.1 coordinate 1,693,120, forward strand.
CCATGGAACTTGTAATATTCACTTCCAAGACCGTAACTGAAATGCACCAATTCGTCTACAGTCTTCATTATTCTCTGTCCAATCTTCACATGCATATGAAGTTATTGAAAATACAACGGCTTGGATTGTTGTTGTTGTTGTCAGGTGCCATCGAGTCGGAACTGACTCATAGTGACCCCATGCACAGCAGAATGAAACAATGTCCGATCCTGGGCCAACCTCACT
>NW_006408774.1:1695664-1715006 GCF_000296735.1 Chrysochloris asiatica
GTATTAACTGGACTTCCCTGTAGGCGCATGGATATTATCCTATCACTTATAGCATTGTACCTCATGACTGATCTGGATATGTTCTTTTTGATGAGGAATGCAACACCATTCCTTTTCAATTTGTCATTCCCTGCATAGTAAACCATGTGGTTATCAGATTCAAAACAGCTTGGATTAGGTGTACGTTAATCCACAGAGCAAAATCTTTGCGCTTCAGCAATTTAAAACGGTCTTGTGTAGCAAATTAGTCTAATGCAATATGTCATTTGATTTTTTGACTGCTGCTTTTCATGAGTGTTGGTTGTCTTTGATAACTTCAATCTTTTCTCTATTTATATGGGTGTTGTTTACTGGTCCAGTGGTGAGTATTTTTGCTTTCTTTACATTGAGGTGCAACCCATACAGAAGGCTGTAGTCTTTCATCTTCATCAGTAAGTATTTTAAGTCCTCTTAGTTTTCAACAAGCAAAGTTGTATCATCTGCATATCACAGGTTGTTAGTGTGTCTTCCTCCAATCCTGATGCCTCATTTTTCTTATAATCTAGCTTCTCAGATTATTTGCTCAGTTAATGAATTGAATAAATTTGGTGAAAGCATACAACCCTGGCAAACACCTTCCCTAATTTTACACCACTCAGTTTTCCACTGTTCTGTTCAAACCTCTTTGTCTATGTACAGGTTCCTTATGAGCACAGTTAAAGGTTCTGGAATACTCATTCTCTGCAATGTTGTCAATAGCTTGTCATAATTCACACAATCAAAAGTCTTTGCATAGTCAATAAAGCACAGGTAAACACATTTCTGCTTTTAGCCAAAATCCATCTGACTTCAGTTATCATATCGCTAATTCCATGTCCTCTACTGAATTCAGCTTGAAATTCTGGAAATTTTCTGTCAATGTACAGTATTATCTTTAGCAAAATTGTACTTGTATGCAATATTAATGATATTGTTTGATGATTTTTGCATTCCATTTGATCACCTCTCTTTGGAATGGGCACACATATGGATCTCTTTCAGTCATTTGGCTAGGTAGCTAGCTGTTTTCCAAATTTCTTGGTGTAGATGAATAAGTGCCTCCAATGCTGTATCACTTTGTTGAAATATTTCAATTTGTATTCCATCAATTTCCGGTGCCTTGTTCTTTGCCAATGCCTTCAATGTATCTTGAATTTTGTCCTTCAGTTTCTCAACTTTTGATCATACGGTACATCTTGAAATGGTTGAATATCAATCATTTCTTTTTGGTACAGTGACTCTGTGTAATCTTTCCATTTTCTTTGATGCTTTCTGCATCATTCAATATTTTACCCATTGTTGTTGTTGTTGTTAGGTGTCATCGAGTTGGTACCAACTCATCGACTCTGTGTGCAATAGAACGAAACACTGTCCAGTCCTTGGCCAACCTCACAATTATTGACATGCTTGAGCCCAATGATGGTGCCACTTTGCCAATCCATCATGCTGGGGGTCTTCCTCTTTTTCCCTGACCCTCCACCTTACCAAACATGATATCCTTCTCCAGCAACTGGTCCCTCCTGACAATATGTCTGAAGTATGAGAGACAAAGTTTGGCCATCCTGGCCTCCAAGGAGCACTCTGGCTGCACTTCTGCCAACACAGATCTGTGTATTCTTTTGGTAGTCCATGGCACTTTCAATATTCTCCTTCAACACCATAAATTAAAAGCATCAATTATTTTATGGTCTTCCTTAGTCATTGTCCAGCTTTCAAAAGCATATGAGGTTATTGAAAATACCTTTGCTTGGGTCAGGTGCATCTTAGACCTCAAGCTGGCATCTTTGCTCTTCAACACTTTAAAAAGGTCTTCTGCAACAGATTTGCCTAATGCAATATGTCATCTGATTTCTTGACTGCTGCTTCCATGAGTGTTGGTAGTTGATACAAGAAAAATGAAATCCTTGACAACTTTGATCTTTTCTCCATTGATAAGAATGTTGTTTATTGGTACAATGGTAAGGATTTTTGTTTTCTTTACATTGAGATGTAATCCACACCGAAGGCTGTGCTCTTTGATCTTCATCAGTAAATGTTTTAAGTCCTCTTCACTTTCAGCAAGCAAGGTTGTATCATCTGCATATCGCAGCTTGTTAATGATTCTTCCTTCAATCCTGATGCCATGTTTTTCTTCATATAAGCCAGCTTCTTGGATTATTTGCTCAGCATACAGATTGAATAAGTGTGGTGAAAGAATACAACCCTGTCACACAACTTTCTTAATTTTAAACCATTCAGTGTTTCCATGTTCTGTTAGAGAATTCAATATTCAAGTCAAGGCTTGAACTTTTGCTTCAGTTCCCTTAATTTGAGAAATGCTGAGCATGTTCTTCATTTTTGGTTTACTAACTCCATTTCTTTGCACATGTCATTACAATATTTGACTTTGTCTTCTCGATCTTACCTTTGAAGTTTTTATCCATTTCTTTAACTTCTTCATTTCTTCCACGTACTTTAGTATCTCCACACTGGAGAGCAAGTTTCAGAGTCTGTTCTGATAGTCATTTGATCTTTTCCTTCTTTCTTGTCTTCTTAATGACCTTTTGCTTTTCTCCTGTATGATGTTCTTGATGTCATCCCACAACTCCTCTGGTCTTTGGTCTTTAATGTCTAAAGCATCAAATTTGTTCTTCAAATGATCTATAAATGGCATATGTCCATGGTCATATTTTTGCTCTCATGGATTTATTTTAATATGGGTTATTCCACAGTCTGCCCCTGCTCTTTTTTTTTTGGCAAATGACATGGAGCTTTTCCATCATTTCTTTCCACTGATGTAATCAATTTGATTTCTGTGTATTTCATCTGGTAAGGTCCTTTTATGTTGTTTAAAATAAATATTTGTAATGAAGAAGTCATTGATCTTGCAAAATTATATCATATGGTATCCAGAATCGTTTCTTTCACCAAGGCCATATTTTCCAAATACAGATCTTTCCTCTCTGTTTTCAATCTTTACATTCCAATCAATAGTAATTGTCAACAGTTCTTAATTGGATATTTGATCAATTTCACACTGATGAATTTGGTAGAATATTTCAATTTCATCATCAATGACTTTAGTGGTAGTGTATAACTATGATTAATAGTGGTATTAAATGGTCTTCCTTGTATGTGTATGAATATTACCCTATCACAGACAGCATTGTGCTTTAATATAGATCTTGATGTATTCTTTTTGAGGATGAATGCCATGTCACTTCTTTTCAATTTGTGATTCCTGGCATAGTAAACCATAGATTGTCTAATTCAAAATGGCTACCATCAATCCATTTCTGCTCACTAATAATGTTTAAGCATTCCATTTCATTTTTGGCAGTTTCTAATTTTCCTAGTTTCATACATCGTACATTCTGTGTTCTGATTATTAATGGTTGTTTACATCTATTTCGGTTTATTTTGAGTTGTTCCCCATAAGCAGATCAAGGTCCCTAAGGTTTTACTCAATTTGCGTCATCACAGTCATCATCTGTATTTTGAGGAGGCAGCTCTCCTTCAGTGGTGTTTTGACTGCCTTTCTACCTGAGGGACTCATCCTCCAGTACTATATCTGACAATATTCTGGTGCTGTTCATCATGCTTCAATATTCAATATTCTGGTGCTGACAGGGCTTCACTGCTATACTTAAGGTTTTCTGTGACTAAATATTCATAAGTAGTCTGCCTCTCCTCCATCCTAGTCTGTCTTTGTCTGGAAGCTCAGCTGATCTGTCCACCATGGCTGATTCTACTGGTATTTATAATATCCATGGCATAGCATCCAGAATTCCTTTTCTAGGGCGTGTCATATTGTATTGGAGTTTCCAATATGCTTCTTTCCTCCAATTATCTTTTGAAGATTGCAGTTGTATCTTACACTTTTCAAAACTTTCAGAATCTGGTGTAGTGCTGTAGGATAAATACTAGACTAGTGACCTCAAGTTGGCATTTCAAACCCTTTAACTTCTCTCAGACACCCAATTCAAGATTGTTATGAGTTGGAATACACAACAAAATGATATTTTAGTTTCTTTGTGGTGGTAGTAGTGTGCCATGGAGTTGGTTTCAACTCACAGCACCATGGATAGGTTTTCTGAGGATGTAAATCTTTATGGGAACAGAAAGCCTCATATTTCTCCCATAAAACAGCTGGAAGTTTCAAACTGCTGACTTTGAGGTTAGCAGTTGCTATAGTAGAAGTACCAAAAGTGGGATACTCTTTAAAGAGCAGAGATTTATTTTATCACAATTGGAATCTGTTATCAACAAATCAGTTCTGATTCATTGCCATCCCATGACTGAAGAGTACAACTGTGCTCCATAGGATTTTCATGGCTGTGAGCTTTTGGAAGCAGCTCACCAGGCCTGTCTGATGATTATGATATCATATAAGTGTGGGATGTTTAAACAAAAAACAAAACAAAAGACTAATCTTTTCTGAGTTATACAAATAACAGGTTATTGTTTTATAACCTAGTTGTTTTAAAAGGATATTCCTTTGGATAGTAGTGGAATGTTTGACTGTGCCATCCAATGACTCTTCTGAAGTTTGGGAAGATAGAAATATGAATTTGGGGTACTGGTTGTAAGCTTTATCTTAGTTTTTTGGTGAACTTCACATGACATCTTTCTTCAAATTGTGTTTGCTTCTGTATCTAATCTGCTATTTTTATTACTCAGAAGTGATTCGTTTTAGGATATATCCTACAATAATATGAGGTCATTAGCATAACAAATAAAATTCTATTCCCAAACAAGATTACATCCAAATATTGGGGTTTGGATTCTGACACTTAGTTTGGGGGAATATAATTCAATCCATAATAAATAGTGTGTGTTATATAAACAGTATTCCACAGCTGCATTGACTTCATTCATGACATATAACAATGACCTCAGTACTAATGCCAACTAAAGCCTATATGCGTCTGTATGTCTACAGCACTTTTTGTCCTTAAGGAATCCTGGAGGTGCAGTGTCTTCTTTGATTTTTAAGACTTTAAAAAGATCTTTTATAGTAGACTTGTCCAAAGCAATTGATTTCTTGCCTATTGCATCCATGGGCATGAAAGTCATTTAAAAAAACACTGCCATCAATTTGACTCTCACAGCAACCCTGTAGAGGGTTTTTGAGGCTGTAAATCTTCGTAAGAGCAAAAAGCTTCATCTTTCTCCGTGGACCTTATGGTGGGTGAGATTTGCCAACTTTGTGGTTAATACTCCAATGCCTATCCTACAGCTCCACACGAATTCTTTATGGAAGGTATTACTTCCTCCTACTTACAGAAGAGAAACACATGCGTACTTTGATTTTCAGAATTGACATTGGAAGACTTGGAAGCTGGTCCCTGACAATGTGGTTATAAATCCCCCAGTCCAGTGAGTCATTGCTTCAAGGTACATGACTATGACAAAGACGCTTTCAGAACTTTTCCCTCTGTATGAGCTCCAACAGCCTTGAAAAATTACTGCGCATGTAAGCACATATGTAGAAACACCCTCTGTCAAATCTTTCACCTGCTACCTATATTTGGATGCGCTCCCATTCATCTTCTCATATACATTCAGCTTGCATGTTTCCTGTGTATCTATTTGTTGTTGTTATGTGCCATGAAGTCGGTTCCGACTCATAGCGACCCTGTACAGGGTTTCCGAGGCTGTAAGTCTTTATGGGAGCAGAAAGCCTCATCTTTCCTCCGTGGAACAGCGGGTAGTTTCAAACTGCTGACCTTAAGGTTTGCAGCCTGGTTCGTAACCACTACGCCACTAGAGCTGTTTATTATAATTATTGAAGGTTTGTGTATGTAATAGTATTTACTTTTGTTGTCCATTATTTTTGCACCTCCCAGATGTTTCCTTTCTAGTTGATCTTGTCTTGCCCTTCCTCTTATTTTATATTGCCTTTCCTTTCATTCCCGTTACTTCATGTCTGCTTTTTAATTAGTGGCTTGCTTGCTTTCCCTTCCCTTCTCATTCCTAGTAACTATCAAATCATGGTTTTGTTTGTCTGTAAACATTTTCATGATGTGGCACCATAGGATAAGCATTGGACTTCAAGATCAGTTAGAACCGCAAGGTAGACAATTCAAAACCACCAGCCATTCCTCAGAAACCCTATACAGAATCACTATGAGTCTGCACCAACTCATTGGCATGTAACAGAACATTTTCCTGGCTTTATAATAGTATTGTTGTTAAGTTTCATCAAGTCAGTTCCAACTCAGAGTAACCACGCAGAGAATATTGTCCTGTTCTGTGTTATCATCACCATAATGAAATTTTCTGTTCAGCTCTTTTACTTCATCATTTCTTCTAGTTTCTTTAGCTTCTCTATATTCAAGGGCATGTTTCTGAGTCGATTCTGACATCTATTTATTTGACATTTATATATTCTTTTCTTTCGTTTTAATTGACTTTTGCTTTATTCATGCATGATGTTCTTGATTTCATCTCTCAAGAATTCTGGTCTTCAGTTGTTACTGTCTGATGTATTAAATCTGTTTTTGAGGAGATATCTAAATTTAAGGTGGATATACTCAAGGTCATATTTTGACTCTCATAGACTTGTTTTAATTCTCTTCAGAATTACAGCAATATATAAGCTACTACAGTATGACAAACTAGCTGATGGGTGATAGTTTTTATATTTGTAATCTTATGCAGTATTTATCATTTTGACATTGATTAATTTTATTTCTCCAAGTTCATCCATGTTATAAGATGTTTCACAGATTCTTCAATATTTCATTTTATGTGTGTATCATAGTTTGTTTATCCATTCATATGATGGTATGCACTTAGTTTGTTTCTTTCTTTAGGTTTTTCATCCAATATTTCATTCAAATGCTGAGCATGCTCTTCTTACCTTTTGATTTCCTAACTCCAGGTCATAGGCACATTGCTTTATAATTTTTTTTTTTTTCTCAAGTTGCCCTTTGAAATTTCTGTTCAGTTATTTTACTATACCAATCCTACCATTTGCTTTATATGTTCTATTTTCAAGTGCAAGTTTCACAGTCTCTTCTGATATTTATTCTTGCATTATCTTTTTTTTTCCTGTCTTTTTAATGACCTTTTGCTTTCTTCATGTATGATGTCGTTGATTTCATCCTACACCTCATTCAATTTATTTTCCAAGCAGATTGTCAGGTCCTTCTTCCTTGTATGTATTAGTCTAGAAGCTGTGCTGAAACCTGTCCACCGTGGATGACATTGCTGATTTATAAACTACTGCTTGGATGGTTTCTAACATAACAGCCACACATGCCCCACCATAATGCAACAAACCGACAGATAAGTTGTACTATTGTTGTTGTTGTTAAGTGCCATTGAGTCGGGTCCGACCCATAGCGACCCTGTACAGGGTTTCCGAGGGTGTAAATCTTTACGGGAGTAGAAAGCCTCATCTTTCTCCCGCGGAGCGGCTGGTAGTTTCGAACCGCTGACCTTAAGGTTAGCAGCCCGATTCGTAACCACTACGCTACCAGAGCTCCTTAAGTTTTACTATAGCTTATGTTATTGTTGTTAGGGCTGTAGATTCAGTTCTGAATCACAGTTATCCTGTATAGGGCTTCCAAGGAACAGCTAGTGAGTTTGAACCAACAACCTTATAGTTCAAATCACTTTTACAGTCCAGTGTTTATTATACAGAGCCACACCAGGACTCCTATAAACATATGGGATTGTTTAAGTATGACAATACAACTGGCAGAGCAATATCCAATAATCTGTGCACTCCACTATTATTAAACATGCTTAATGCATGATGTTTGCTGGTGCTGATGTTTTGGTGTGTCATCAATTCAATTGCAACTCCTAACAACCCTGCATAGGGTTTTTGAGAGTGGCTTGTGGATTTGAACTGCTGACATTGTGTTTAGTAGTCCAGTCTTTATCCTACAGCAACACATCAGAGTTCAAAGCTGATGATATTGAATATGAATTTATATGCAAATGCTCTTCCAGATAATTTCAGGGTTTGCTCTTTTTGTCTTATTACATGCCAGAACACTTTAGACTGGCATTATGCTTACTCATTAATGTGGCTGACAAAGACCTTGGAGCAGAACAACTGCCAATGCTTCCATTTTTCTTGTTTTACATGTACTTGTATTATGTCATCTTCAGTCTGAAATGTTTTCATAAAAATCTTGTTAACCACTTGTTTACTCTGTGTTAGCATAGTCACTATGAAATCACATAACTTGTACTTATAATTAACTAACCAAAAACTATCAACAGCAGTGCATTACAATACATGTGACAGAGACTGCTCTTGTTTTTCAATTCTATTCTTGTCCATAAAAACAGAAGCTTTATCTAGGTGGGAAGATTACATTTCCTGGCCTCACTTGAAAATAATTATAACTTCATATAATTAGGTTCTGGTTAATGATATGCAAACAGATTATGGGTGCAACTTAAACTGAAGTGCAGTATTTTTTTCCTTCTTTTCTTCCACTTTCGGAAAAAGCTAGCAGCCGTGTTGTTCAGAATAGGAAGTCCTGTTGGTGCTCAAAATGGCAGCGTAATAAGGTTGCAAGTGTTTGGGTGGTCTTCATTACAGAACTGCTGCTTCATCCCTGGTCATTTCATACCCACACTGATAGAAGTCACAAATAAATCTTATGTTTTTATTATTCAGACTACATAGAAATCAAAACATTAATAATGTATGTTGTTGTTGTTAGATGCCATCAAGTTGGTTCTGACTCATAGTGACCTTATGCATAACAGAATGAAACACTGTCCGGTCCAGTCCTGTCCATCTTCACAATTATTAAGCTTGGTCCCATTGCTGCTGCCACCGTGCCAATCCATCTCAATGGGGATCTTCCTCTTTTTTGCTGGTTTGCCACTTTACCAAGCATGGCATCCTTCTCCAGGGACCAGTCCCTACTGATAATATGTCAGAAATATGAGAGATGAGGTCTTGCCTTCCTGGCATTTGTGGAGCATTGTGGCTATACTTCTTCCAATACAAATTTCTTTATTCTTCTATCAGTCCATGGTACTTTTCTTCTTCAACACCTTGACTCAAAAAACTTTTCTATGGTCTTCCATATTAACATGCAACTTTCACATGCATATGAAGCTATTGAAAATACCATGACTTGGTCAGACACAGCTAAGTCCTCACAATGACATCTTGTGCAGCAGATTTGCCTAATACAATATGTCATGTGATTTTGTGATTACTACATACTGTATGTTCTTATTGTTAAATGCTGTTGAGTCTGTTCTAGTGCATAACAACCCTGTGTAAAATTTCCTAGGAGTGGCTGGTGAGTATGAACTGCCAACCTTGAAGTTCAAACTGACCTTGTGGTCCAGGGCATTATCCTACAACACCATACCAGGACTTCATATTATACATTTGTTGTTGTTGTTAAGTGTCATGGAGTTGATTCCGACCCATAAAGACCCTGTTTCTGAGGAGCAGCAGGTGAACTTGAACCGCCGACCTTGCAGTTCAAACAGCTTTGCAGTCTAGTGCATTAACCCACAGTGCCACACTCCATATTGTACATAGAGATTCCTATTTATTGTTGTCAGCTGTGAGCTACCTACATTTTAGTGGCTGTTGCATTTCTTGGTTTGTTATGACTGTTTTCCTCCATCCTCTAAGACAGCAATGGTGGACCTAGTTAATCTTATGCCCTATCTTTCTGCATCTTCCACTCTTTCTTTCTCAGCACAACCTATAAACTTTCTTCCATATTGAAGACTCACTTGATTAGACACTTACTTTATCCCATAATCCAGGAAAAGCACTCAATCTTTACATTTGAACCTTTAATCTTTTCTACAAAGTTCCTTTTATCATACAAGGTAACATGATTTCAGGTTCTGGAAATGAGGATGTAGACATGTTTATGGAGGGCATAGTTCTACCTACCACACAATTCTTTCAACAATGTCTGGTTTTACAGGTATAAAATACTGACTTTCTGATTGTCTTTAATTAATCTACTATCTGCTCTCTCTTCGTAAAGACATCCAAGTATATAAAGAGAACCAACGGTACCCCTGAGGTATGCAGATCATCAATAGTGTGATCTTTCTGACTTTGTGTTTCTATCTTTATCTCACACTCTGTCTCCATCTCTCTTGCTCTTTAATGAGAACTTCTTTATATTCTTTAACTGATTCATACTTGTCTTGATTTTGATGAAGATGGAGATCCTGGGCTCTTCTTTGGCTCCCACCTAGCCTTGATACATAGGATATCTCCCTGCAAGCTTTGTTTGTAGAGGGACTTTGTTCTCATGGAGTTCCTCTGGCAAATTCACTAGCCAGACCCTCATCCATGATCACCCTTTCTATTATTCTGAGCCCTCAAGAATGCCCAGTTCTTTCCACACCACCCCATAGCCAAAGAGATCCCAGAGAGCTAAACTCAAGCTCTCTCTTATGCCCAGATAACTCTCAACAGAAGGCAAGCCTGAATGAGTGGCCCTTGCAATATTTTTACAATACAAACTGCAAAAAAAAAAAAAAAAGCAAATATCTAAATAAAGACTTGCCATACTCTGCAATACGGTAATCTGAAGGAAAAGGAAAAACCGTAATATTAACTTTGTCTTTATTTTAACATTTTGGTATTTTGTTCATTATGAATATTCCATCCCAGGGAAACCCTACATAGGGTCACTGTGAGTCAGAAGCAACTCGAAGACACTTAACAAAATCAGTGAAATGTTTTTAACTGAGTTTTTGACACTCTCTTAAATTCTGTGCCGTGATGTCTGTCTCAGTTACTTCAGCCCCAAATAGGAGGGATGTTTCCTGTAAGTAAAGATGTTTACACTAAGTTTCATAAAAAGCCTACTCTAGACACAAAGTCATGCTGTTAGAAAGGAAAGTAGAAAGGCATAAAAGAATAAACTTTCTGTCTTGCTGTTATTTTTTAAAATTCCATACGAGCTTGCAAAACAATAGATTATGTCATTTTTTTCAGCTCAAGGACAGCTCAGATAGCAGGGTGTCCCATTCTCCATAAAAAAAAAAAAAGAGAGAGAGAAGAATATGCAGTACTCCTTGCATTTGAAGAAGTGCAGTGAAAACAACAGGACATGATTGATCTCTCCCTACAGCCACAGTTGTGAACTGAATTATCCAACCTCATAAGCTGTCACTGAATTATAAATTGACTCTTGGAACCTTCAAGAGATTCATTTAAGGTCTATAATCTTTGAGCTTTGCTGTAGTAGGAGTTTGTGATTGGAGTACAGTGTTCCAACCTAGTTCTAGTGTGGACTGGGGTAGGGTGGAGTGGGGGTTGGAGGGGTTGTGGGGAAAGAGAGGGGCTGGGATCAAGAAAAAGGGAAGGGAAAGCCTGAATAAATAGGCAATAGCAGGCCCCCTTTGTAATTGAAATTGCAATGATTAGCACTTAAACACTACCTAAGGCTGAAGTTTCTCCACACTGACTGTGCTAATGATCTCTGCCTACAGGGTGGCTCAGAGAGGGGCCACGTGGTCACAGAAAGCTCATTCACTCTAGATCATTGACTCATGAGCACAGATTGATACCAGTTACTCCCCTGGGCCTAGACAGAAACACGGGAATGAAAGGAACTTAAAGGAAAGAATAGCAAAAATGTCTATGCTCTAAATCATTAGTTGGATCATTAGTTCATATTTTTATATATGTTTATTCATCCAATACCTGTCTGGGGGGCTTACTGTCTCATTCAAGTCCTGTGCTGAGTAGGGGGTATCTGTATTAGTTCCCTGTGGTGTTATAATAATGTACCACAAACCAGGTAACTTAAAATAATATTTTTTCCCTCAGTTCTGAAGATTAGAAGTCAAATATCAAGGTGTCATTAGGGCCAGGCTCTCTGAAGATTCTAGGAGAGCAATTCTTTCTCATGTCTTGCAGTTCCGATGGTTCCAATGTTACCAAACTGAAACAAGGGTTTGCTGTCTGTCACTGTAGTCAATCACAGAGATGAGGAAAGATCCAATCTAAGCCAGATAATTTCTCAAGACTTTCCTGTTCATTATGAAAAGCAGACACATTATATATTGTAAGATACATTTGGATGTACACTAAATCTATCTTAACATCAAGATAGGGAAAAGGACACAATAAATCAATCAACTTCCTCAAACATTTCACCTTTAGGGTCTCAGTACTTAATTCCTGAGATAACTATCTGGGTGCATTTAAGCACAAACTATTCTACTTGACCAGAAAGATGGATTTGCAAAGTGATAGCATCAATGGGCTCAAGAGCGGCAAGAATTGTGAGGTTAGTGGAGAACCAGACAGTTTCCTTCTGTCATACATAGGGTCGCTAGGAGTCTGTACAGACTCAGTGGTACCTAACAACAAAAACATTCTTGTTGTCCTATTCTGCTTATAAGATCATAAGATCATCTTAGCTAATTTATAAACTTCTTCATTTGTGGGGTCCTTATTTGAAACTTAATGACTAAATTGACTCTATTTTGTTTAAGTCGGTAGATCAATGCTATCACCAAGAATTCCTTTATGATGTGGCAGCATACCTCCAATCATTTTCACATGGGTTTCTTTAATATGTGTCTGTCTATGTCTCTTTTTTTTCTATTGGATAAAAGGCCACTCTACTCATGTATGACCTGGAGTAGCTAATAGCATCTTCAAAGATTACATTTACTAACAAGCCAAATGCACATGTACTACAGTTAGAATCTAAATATATCTTTTGGGAGACAACTCCATATCATCATCCAGTGTTCAGCAAAGATCCACAGTGTTCTTTCTTTTAAGAAATTTAGAGTCCAGTAGAAAAGGTTGTGGGGGTACTTGCATGCCATGGAGTTGGTTCTGAATCACAGTGATGCTATGTAGAGTTTCCGAGGCTGTACACTTCAATGAAGCAGAAAATCTCATCTTTCTCGTGCAGAGGAGCTGGCAGATACGAACTGCTGAGCTTGTGGTTAGCAGCCTAACTCATTGCACATTACACAACCAGGATTTCTTAGTATAGAAAGTCATTGTTGTTAGGTGCCATCAAGTTGGTACCCACTCATAAAAACCTTATGCACAGCAGAACAAAACACTGCCCAATCCTGGACCACCCTCACTATTGTTGCCACGCTTGAGCCCATTGATGCTGCCACTTTGCCAATCCATCACGCTGGGGATCTTCCTCTTTTTTTCTGACCCTCCACCTTACCAAACATGATATCCTTCTCCAGTGATTTGTCCCTGCTGAGAATAAGTCCGAAGTATGAGAGACAAAGTTTGGCCATCTTGAGCTCCAATGAGCACTCTGTCTGTACTTCTTCAAACACAGATCTGTTTGTTCTTTTGGCAGCCCATGGCACTTTTAGTATTCTCCTCCAACATCATAACTCAAAAGCATCAATTCTTCTATGGTCTTCTTTATTTACTTGCATGCATATGAGGTTATTGAAAATACCATGGCTTGGGTCAGGTGCACCTTAGTCTTCAATCACTGACATCTTTGTTCTTCAACACTTTAAAAAGTTCTTGTGCGGCAGATTGTCTAATGCAATACATCGTTTGATTTCTTGACTGCTGCTTCCATGAGTGTTGATAGTTGATCCAAGAAGAATTAAGTCCTTGACAACTTCAATCTTTTCTCCATTGATAAGAATGCTGTTTATTGGTCCAGTGGTGAAGATTTTTGTTTTCTTTACATTCAGATGCAAAGGCTGTGCTCTTTGATCTTCATCAATAAATGTTTTAAGTCCTCTTCACTTTCAGCAAGCAAGGTTATATCATCTGCATATCCCAGGTTTTAATGATTCTTCATCCAATCCTGATGCCACATTTTTCTTCATAGAATCCAGCTTCTTGGGTTAATTGCTCAGCATACAGTTTGAATATGTATGGTGAAAGAATACAAACCTATTGCACACTTTCTTAATTTTAAACCATTCAATGTTCCCATGTTCTGTTCAAACTACTGCCTCTTGATCCATGTGCAGATTCTTCATGAGCACAATTAAGTTTTCCAGAATACTCATACTTTGTGATGTAGTCCATAGATTGTCATGATCCACACAATTGAAAGCCTTTGCGTCGTCAATAAAGCTCAGGTAAACATCTTTCTGATATTATTTGCTTTCAGCCAAGATCCATTGGACATCAGCAATGATATCCCTCATTCCACAGCCTCTTCTGAATACAGCTTGAACCTGTGGAAGTTCTCTTTCAATGTATGCTGGCAGCCGTTTCTGTATTACCTTTAGTAAAACTTTACTTGCGTGGGATATCAAAGATATTGTCTGATGATTTCCACATTCCATTGGGTCACCTCACTTTGGAATGGGTACGAATATGGATCTATTCCAATCAGTCGGCCAGATAGTTTTCTTCCAAATTTCTTGGCATAGATGAGTGAGTGCCTCCAGTCCTGCCTCACTTTCTTGAAAGATTTCAATTTGTATTCCATGAATTCTTGGTGCCTTGTTCTTTGCTAATTTCTTCAATGTACCTTGGGCTTCCTCCTTCAGTATTATTGGCTCTTGATCATATGTTATCTCTTGAAAAGGTTGGATATCAACCACTTTCTTTCCGTACAGTGACTCTGCGTATTCCTTCTGTCATCTTTTGATGCTTTCTTCATCATTCAGATCACTTGTTTGTTGTTTGTGTGTTGTAATTTGGTGCCTTGTGAGTTGCTGTGATTCTGGAAGCTATGCCTGTGGTATTTTAAATACCAGCAGAGTCACCCATGGTGGACAGGTTTCAGATCAGCTTTCAAATGAATACAGACTAGTAAGAAAGAGTGATGAACTACTTCCAAATATTTAGTCACTGAAAACTTTATGAATAGCAGAGTAATTAGGTGATAATAAAATAATCATAAATTATAGAAGTATAATTACAAAAGTGCTATGAGTACATCATATGTTATGCTAGTTGACAATGGTCTCCTGGGCCAGGCCAACTGGTCTACTAGGGTTTCCCTGAAGAAATAACCTTTGGATGGTGATATCAATGATAAGTAGGAATTCATTAGATAAAATAGCAAAATCAGATACTTCCCTGGACTAGCAAGTGTCTAGCATGGCGATTAAAATCCGGTTACCAACAGCTAACTACTTGGGTACTATTATCACCATTTCAGAAAGACTGAATCTAAGTCAGCAGGTTTAAATAATTCTCCTTTGTTTCATAACATAATTAAGTGGTAGCGATCAGTTTCAGTTCTTGGTTTACTTCAAGCCAAAGTCAATGGTTTAGGATTTCTTCCTATAAACAACAGTTCATAGAGTGGGGAAGCAGCATCAGTGCTTGCTGATGTTGTTGTTGTTGTTGTTAGGTACCATAGAGTCGGTACCGACTCACATCGACCCTATGCACAACAGAATGAAACACTGCCTGGTCCTGGGTCAACCTCAAAAATTTTGCCATGATTGAGCCTGTTGATGCTGCTACTTTGCCAATCCATATTGCTGGGGATCTTCCTCTTTTTCTCTGACCCTCCACCTTACCAAACACGATAGATATTCTTCTCTAGTGACTGGTCTCTTCTGACAATATGGCCGAAGTTTGAGAGATGAAGTTTGGCCATCCTGGCCTCCAAGGAGCACTCTGGCTGCACTTCTTCCAACACAGATCTATTGGTTCTTTTGGCAGCCCATGGAACTTTCAATATTCTACTTTCAATAATGCTTGCTGATAACAATGTGAAAACACATCTTAAACCTTTATTTGTTTTTAACTGGTTTTGTGAAATTCCAGAGAAAAAGACATTCTTCACTCTTCTGTTCCCCACGGATTGATTCTATGAATATTTCAATATTCAATAAAGATAGATTCTCCTCCCACCTGACTCTAAAATGCTGAAAGAACAAAACGCCATGTTAATATCAATACTCTTTAGTATCAAAATTACAAACATGCTTTGTAGCTAAAAATCATGTTCACCTATAGTAAACACTGGCCTCACTTCCAATGTCTTTACTATTTATTGTTGAGGTTTTAGTTAAGAATCAATTGGAAAACAGCTACTGAAAAATGATAATAGATATATTATTCTCATATCCAGTTTACTTGTGTAAGATAATTTAGCTTAATATACAGAACTACATTTCTTAATAATTTTCCCAAAATTTATTTGGGGTGACATATCTAGGTATGTACTTGGCCATGTCAGGAGCTCTGGTAGCATAGTGGTTAAAAGTTAGGCTACTAACCTCAAGGTCAAAAGTTGAAAATGTTTAGTCATTCCATGGGGGGAAGATCAGCATTGTTGTCTGTTGAAATCGATTGTACAGCTCACTACCACCACCACCAGGCCAGGTATATAAATTGCAGTCTCATACCCACAGAGTCCAGATAGCAGAAAAAATAGGAAATGAGATTGCAGTACAAGACTTCTTTTTGTTGAGTGCTGTCGAATCAGTTCCAACACACAGCAACTCTTTATAGGGTTTCTGAGAATGGCTGTTGAGCTTGAAATGTCCATCTTGTGGCATCCAGTCCAATGCTTATCATACAGGGTCCAGACTCGATACCCAGAACCCAAACTAGGTAGCTAGAACAAGAGGTAAATCTGTTGATCTCCCGGACACTTCTTTTTCCATCTTATTTTTTTCTTAACCAGCAAGGTAATATATCTGAGGATAGGAAAGCAGTTATTATTTTATCAATACTTGAAAAGAGAAGACATTCCTATTTCATGATCAAGTTGTCAAAGGAAAATAAAAAATGATTTCTTCAAAAGTAATATTCTGAAATGAACATTTCGAGAATTCTGTGTGTATTACTATATAAGTGTGCGCATGAGTGTACACATTTAGTGGCATCATATACATTTCAATTTTAATAAAACGTAATGTACATGCTTGAACACATACAAATATTTACTAGGGAAAGCATCTTACATTGTGTTGTTGTTAAATAATTTCAAATAGTGACAATTCATAGTGTCCCTAGATACAGCAGAAAGAAACACTGTCACATTCTGCACCATTATGACAATTATTATATGCGAACCCATTCTTGTAGCCAATATGTCAATTTCTTTCATTAAGGATGTTCTACTATCTTGCTGACCCTCTACTTTGCCAAGCATCTTGTCTTTTACAAGGATTGCTTTCTACTGATATGTGCAAAAGATATGAGACAAAGTCTCATTGTCATTACTTCTAAAGAACATTCTGACTGTACATCTTCCCAGTACAGTCTTGGAAGAAGTCTTTTGGCAGTCTATAGTATATTCAATGTTCTTTGTCAAGACAATTATTCAAATGCAATAATACTTGCCATCTTCCTTATTCATTGGGGAACATCCACATGAATATTAAGTGATTGAAAATATCATGACTTAGGTCAAACACACCTTAGTCCTCAAAGTGATGTCTTTTCTCTTTACCATGTTAAAGAGGTCTTGTATAGATGTGCCTAATGCAATGCATCCAGAAGTGTCAGCATTCCCATCACAATGTGGAATGATATGAAGACCATCATACAGGAAGAAAGCAAAGGTAATTAATATACAAAAAAGAAGGAAAAGACCAATATGATGCCTTTTGAAATGTCTCCAAAGTGGAAATGGTAAAGCAAATGGAAGAAATGAGGAGACAAAGAGCTGAATAGAAAATTTCAAAGATCAGATGAAGAAGACAAAATCAGCTATTATAACAAAATGTACAAAGACCTGGAGAACATGCTCAGCATTTGTTAAGGAAAAGGAACTTAAGAAAAAGCCAAGCCATGAGTTGAAGAATTTTCTGGGTGAATTACTGGAATATGCAGAAGGCATCAAAAGAAGATGGAAGACACAGAATCACTGTACCAAAAATAAATGGTTGTTGTCTTCAAGAGGTAGCATGTGATCAAGAGCCAATGCTACTAAAGTAAGAAACCCAAGGTGAATTGCAGGCATTGGCAAAGAACACGGGGCCAGGAATTGAAGAAATACAAATTGAAATCTTTCAACAAACTGATGTGGCACTGGAGGCACTCATTCATCTATAGCAAGAAATTTGTAAGACAGCTACCTGGCCAAGTGACTGAAAGAGATCCATATTTGTGACTATTACAAAGAAAGGTAATCCAATGGATTGCAGAAATCATTGGACAATATCATTAATATCACATGGAAGTAAAATTTTTCTTAAGATTATTTAAAAATAGCTACAATCATATATTGACATAGAACTTCCAGAGGTTTGTACCAGATTCTGAAGAGGACATGGAATGAGGTATATCATTGCTGACGTCCAATGGTTCTTGACTGAAACCAGAAAACGATGTCACCTGTGCTTTATTGACTATACAAAAGATTTTGATTATGTGTATCATTACAAGCTGTGGACAAAATTGCAAAAATTGGTATTCCAGAACACTTAATTGTACTCACGAGTAATCTGTACATAGACCAAGAAGAAGTTGTTGACACAGAAAAAGGGAGCACCGAATAGTTTACAATTAGGAAATACGTGTGCCAGGGTTGTATTCTTTCATGATACTTATTCAATTTGTATGCTGGTCACATAATCAGAGAGGCAGGATTATTTGAAGAAAAGCATGGCATCAGGATTGGAAGAAGATTCATTAACAACCTGAGATAGGCTGGTGATACCACTTTACTTGGTGAAAGTGGAGAGGATTTTAAATACTTACTGATAAAGAACAAAGATCAGAGCTTTCAGTATGGATTACACCTCCATGTAAAACAAACCAAAGCCCTCACTTGTTGTTAAGTGCTGTGGAGTTGGTTCCAACTCAGTGACCCTGCACAGGGTTTCTGAGGCTGTAGATATTCACTGGAGCAGAAAGCTTCATATTTCTCCCGCGGAATGGTTGGTAGTTTTAAACTGCCATCCTTGAGGTTAGCAGCCTGATTCATAGCCATGGAAACAATAAACAGCATCCATATAAAGAGGAAATGATTGAAGATGTCAAAGACTTCAGTTTGCTCAAATCAACCATTAACACTCATGGAAACAGCAGTCCAGAATTCAAATGACGTATTGCATTAGGCAAATCTGTTGCACAAGAACTCTTTAAAGTGTACAAGTTCAAAGATGTCAGTTTGAAGAGTAAGGTGTGCCTGACCCAAGCCATGACATTTTTTATAACCACATAGTAGTAATAGTAGCAGTAGTAGTTGTTGTTGTTGTTAGGTGCCATCAAGTCAGCACCAACTCATAACGACTTTATGCACAGCAGAAAGAAACAATGTCCGATCCTGGGCCAACCTCACTACTGTTGCCACACTTGAGTCCATCGATGCTGCCACTTGGCCATTGGGGGTCTTCTTCTTTTTCTCTGACCCTCCACCTTACCAAATATGATATCTTTCTCCAGTGACTGGTCCCTCCTGACAATATGTCCGAAGTATGAGAGACGAAATTTGGCCATCTT
>NW_006408774.1:1715706-1727613 GCF_000296735.1 Chrysochloris asiatica
TGTTCTGGAATACTCATACTTCTCAATGTTGTCCATAGCTTGTCATGATCCACACAATCGAAAGCCTTTGCATAGTCAGTAAAACACAGTAGTAGTAGTAGTAGTAGTAGTAGTAGTAGTAGTAGTAGTAGTAGTAGTTGTAGTAGTAGTAGTAGTAGTTGTAGTAGTAGTAGTAGTAGTTGTAGTAGTAGTAGTAGTTGTAGTAGTAGTAGTAGTAGTTGTAGTAGTTGTAGTAGTAGTAGTAGTTGTTGTTGTAGTAGTAGTAGTTGTAGTAGTAGTAGTAGTTGTAGTAGTAGTAGTTGTAGTAGTAGTTGTAGTAGTAGTAGTAGTAGTTGTAGTAGTAGTAGTTGTAGTTGTAGTAGTAGTAGTTGTAGTAGTTGTAGTAGTAGTTGTAGTAGTTGTAGTAGTTGTAGTAGTAGTAGTAGTAGTAGTTGTAGTAGTAGTAGTAGTAGTTGTAGTAGTAGTAGTTGTAGTAGTTGTAGTAGTTGTAGTAGTAGTAGTAGTAGTTGTAGTAGTAGTAGTTGTAGTAGTAGTAGTTGTAGTAGTAATAGTAGTAGTAGTAGTAGTTGTAGTAGTAGTAGTAGTTGTAGTAGTAGTAGTAGTTGTAGTAGTAGTAGTAGTAGTAGTTGTAGTAGTAGTAGTAGTAGTTGTAGTTGTAGTAGTAGTTGTAGTAGTAGTAGTAGTTGTAGTTGTAGTAGTAGTTGTAGTTGTAGTAGTAGTAGTTAGGGACCATCAATTCAGTACAGACTCGTAACAACCCTATGCCCAACAGAATGAAATATTGCCTGGTCCTCGGACAACATCACAATTTTTGCAAAGCCTGAGACCATCTCTGCCATTCATCTTGTAGGAGGGTTTCTTTTTGTCTCTGACCCCAAACTTTACTAAACATGATATTCTTCTCCAGTGACTGGTTCCTGCTGATAATATGTTCCATGTATGAGAGACGAAGATTGACCATCATGGCTTCCAAGGGACACTCTGGTTGCACTTCTGCCAACACAGGTATGTTTTTTTCTTTTGGCAGTCCATGGTACTTTCAATATTCTCCTCCAACACCATAACTCAAAGGCACCAATTCTTCTATGGTCTTCGTTATTCACTGTCAAACGAGGTTATTGAAAATACCATAGCTTGGGTCAGGCGCACCTTAGTCCTCAAGCTAACATCTTTGCTCTTTAACACTTTAAATTGGTCTTGTGCAGCAGATTTGCCAACTGCAAATATGTAGTTTGATTTCTTGACTGCTGCTTCCATGACTGTTGATAGTTGATCCAAGAAGAATGAAGTCCTTGACAACTTCAATCTTTTCTCCATTAATAAGAATGCTGTTTATTGGTCCAGTGGTGAGGATTTTTGTCTTCTTGACATTGAGATGTAATCCATATCAAAGGCTGTGCTCTTTAATCTTCATAAGTAAATGTTTCAAGTCCTCTTCACTTTCAGCGATCAAGGTTGTATCATCTGCATATCGCAGGTTGTTAATGAGTCTTCCTCCAATTCTGATGCCAAGTTTTTCTTTATAAAAGCCAGATTCTCAGATTATTTGCTGAGTATACTGGTTGAATAAGTATGTTGAGAAAATACAACACTGTCACATACCTTTCTTTATTTTAAAACATTCAGAGTTTTAAACATTCAAACATTCAAACAACTACCTCTTGGTCCAGGTACAGATTCCTCAAGAGCACATTTAAGTGTTCCAAAATACTCATACTTTACACTGTTGTCCATAGTTTGTCATGATCCACACAATCGAAAGTGTTTGCATAGTCAATAAAGCACAGGTAAACATCTTTCAAACAAGATCCATCAGACATCAGCAATGATATCCCTCGTTCCATGGCCTCTTCTGAATCCAGCGTGAACCTCTGGATTGCAGCCATTTCTGTATCACCTTCAGTAAAACTTTACTTACATGGGATATCAAAGAATTTGTCCAATGAAATTTTCTTTTCAGCACTTGTACTTCCTCATTTTTTCCCTTTGCTTTAGCATCTCTACACTGGAGAGCAAGTTTCAGTGTCTCTTCTGACATCAATTTTAGTCTTTTCTTTCTCTCTTGTCTTCTTAATGACATTTTGCTTTCTTCCTATGATGTTCTTGATGTCATCCTACGGTTCTTCTGATCTTCGGTCTTTACTGTTTAATGTATCAAATCTGTTCTTCAGATAATCTCTAAATTCATGTGGGATATATTCAAGGTCATATTTTGGCTCTCATGGACTTGTTTTCATTCTCGTCAGCGTCGCTTTGAATTTACGTATGAGCAATTCTGTTCCACAATCTGCCCCTTGACTTGTTTTGACTGATGATATGGAGCTTTTTCATCATTTCTTTCTGCAGATGTAGTCAATTTGATTTTTATATATTCCATCTGGTGAGGCCCATGTATATAATAGTCTCTTATGTTGTCTAAAGATGGTATTTGAAATCAACAAGTCATTGGTTATGCAGAATTCTTTCATCCAATCTCCAGTACCATTTCTATCTCCAAGGCTATATTTCCCAACTACTTGTCCTTCCTTTTTGCTCCCAACCTTTGCATTCCAATCACCACTAATGATCACTACATCTTGATTGCATATTTGATCAATTTCAGATTGAAAAAGTTGGTTGAATTCTTCGATTTCATCCTCACTGTCTTTAGTGGTTGGACTGTAAATTTGAATAACAGTGGTATTAACTGGTCTTCATTGTTGGCTTATGGATATTATCCTATCAAAGACAGCCTTGTACTTCAAGACAGATCTTGAGACGTTCTTTTTGATGGTGAATGCAATGTCAGTCTTATTAAATCTGTCATTCTCTGCATAGTGCATCATGTGACTGTCAGATTCAAATGGCTAATACCAGTTCATTTCAGCTCACGAATGCCTAAGGTAGCCACGTTTATGTGTTCCATTTCATTTTTGACAATTTCTAATTTTCCTAGATTCATACTTTGTACATTCTGTTTTCAGATTATAAATGGATGTTTACAACTATTTCTCTTCATTTTGAGTTTTGCCCTATCGACAAATATAGTTCCTTCTGGCTTTACTCCTACGGGCTTTACTACATTTTCATCATCAAGGTCAACTCTATTTTGAGGAGGCAGCTCTTTCCCAGTGGCATTTTGAGTGCCTTCCAACCTGAGGGGCTCATTTTCTGGCACTATATCTGACAGTGTTTCTCTGCTATTCATAAGATTTTCAGTGACTAAATATTCAGAAGTAGTTCTTTCCTTCTGCTTCCTAGTCTGTCTTTGTCTGGAAGCTCATCTGAAACCTGTCCACCATGGGAGACCCTGCAGGTATTTAAAATACTGGCCGTATAGCTTCCAGAATCACAGCAACTCACAAGCCACCATAGTACGAAAAACTCACAG
This sequence comes from Chrysochloris asiatica, assembly GCF_000296735.1. NCBI lineage: Eukaryota > Metazoa > Chordata > Mammalia > Afrosoricida > Chrysochloridae > Chrysochloris > Chrysochloris asiatica. Next base: position 1,719,077 of record NW_006408774.1, read on the forward strand.
ACGAGTGGTGGAATTCCAACTCACAGTGACCCTATATATGGTTTCCAAGGAATGAATGGTAGGTTTGAACCTACAACTTTGTGATTAGCAATCCAGTGCTTATCAGGATCCTATTGATAGTAATTTTACCTGACTTTGCACTGCATGTTTTGTATTGCAAGTTCTCAGCTCTGCATGAGGTATGTAAATTAATGGGTCTGGTTCAGTCCCAATGAAACTTATATACAAAAATAGGAAGTAGAATGGATTTCACCCTCAGGATGCAGTTTTCCAACCTGTGAAATAGTTCAGAAAGTAGAGGCTTCCCCTCAAATATCAAGAGATTTTCACAGTTGGCAGTTCAGAATCTATACAGGTGGTTTTAAGTTGGAATTGATTTAATGGCATAGAGTATTATTTTTATTTAAGTACTGCCAAATAGTTTCCAACTTATGTCAACCCTGAATAGAATTTCCAAGGACTAGCTGTTGAGTTTGAACTGTAGACCTTCCCTTTAGTAGTCCAGTGCTCATCCTTACAGTTTAGTCGTGTTTTCATTGCTCTCTTTTTGTTATTATTTCTGCCACAGGAAAAAAGAAAGTTGTTATTGTTATGTTGCTGTAGTAACCATAACAAAAACCACGACAATGACAACAATGACCAAACCATAAGAGAACATTGAAAATAACAAACTTTTCTCAATGCTAACTGATGTCAATTTACTCTTTTAAAATATGACTTTTGCATAGAAATTTCAAATAGTTATAAGCACAGTCAGCAGCCCGGCTGAAGATGGATATTTTGTGCTGAGCAGCACTATAAATAATAGAATAATGATGGCATTGTTTCATATAGCCACTATTCCTACAATATTTCAATTTCTAATTTATCATCCCACAAGATTTTGTATAGAGTCAGTATATTATCTAAAAGAAACATGATTGTTGGAATGCTACCAGCCAACATAGGATCTGACAATGCTGTTGAAGCAGCCCGAGGTCCCAGATGTTGAATGGCCATAAAAAGGTTATTTTGTGAATCTAAGCTACACTCTATAAATCACTTCTAATGAAATAGACATTTGTATTTCTCAGTTTCTAATCTCAGAATTGGTTTGGGTTATGCGCCAGGAGGAAGACAAAGTGGATACTAACCAGCACAAGGTCAATGTAAAATTTTCTGGACCCTGCAGGTTCAGGTGTGCATAAGCTACAAAGCAGGACGGTGATTTTCTGGCAACACTTACGAAAGTACAAGAGTATAAATATGGCCATGAAAAGAAAACAAATATCGTGAGATGTTAATTACATGGGCATGTATCAAGTATCTTTAATTTCTTCAGTGTGCAATTAATTAGGTAACTAGATTTGGGAAAGGATGAATCAGCTATCATTGTTTTACTCATGTTTACATTCATAGTCTCTTGCTATTTACATGTCTACCTTCTTTCTGCTATGGTGCTGTAGGATCCGCACTGGACTGCTAACCACGAGATTGGCAGTTCAAACCTACCAGCCACTCCTTAAGAAATCTATACTGGGTTGTAAGGGTTTGAACTAACTTGACACCACTAAACCACAACAAAAAATGTGTGTCTCCTCCATTAGAACTTGTTTATGGAATATCTTAGATAACTATAGATAATATGTTGTTATTATTGCTATGTTCTATTGAGTTTACTCTGATTCATGGTCACTTTATGTAAAACAGAATGAAATGATGCCTGGTCCTGCATCATCCTCACAGTTGCCAGTTGTCCAAGATCATCACTGTGATTATTGTAATGATCCATGTAATGGAGGGATTTCCGTTGTTGGTGGTGGTTGTTTGCTTTTTTTGGTTGGTAGTGATGATTGTTGGTGCTTGTGGTGGTGTTTTGTGGTGGTTGTTGCTGATGTTTAGTGGTGGTGACAGTTATAGTGGATGGTTGTTAGTTGTGGGGTTTTTTATGGTGGTTATTGTTAGCTGTTTGTTGTAGTTGTGCATAGTTGTTGTTGGTTATTTTTGTTGATTGCTGATGGCTGTTTTTGTTGATGGTGGTTGTTGGTGTTGGTTGTTTGTGGTTGCTAGTGGTTGTGGTTGTTGTTGTTGTTGTTGTTGGTGATTGCAGTGGTTGTTGTGAGATGCCACTGGATAGGTTTCAAATTATGGGATCTATGCACAACATAACAAAACACAACCCTGTGCTGTGTCATCCATACAATCATTGTTACACTTGAGCCTGTTGCTGCTGCCACTGTTTTTCCCTTTTTCTCTTGCACTCTACTTTACCATGTATGATGTCCTTCTCCAGTGACTGGTTCTTCTGATGACATGTCTGAAATATGGGTGATGAAGTCTCATCATCCTAACTTCTAAACAGTATTCTGGCTGTACTTGTTCCAACACAGATTTGTTTGTTCTTCTGACAATCTTTAAATATCCTTCTCCAACACTTTAACTCAAATACATCAATTCTTCTACATTCTTCCTTATTCATTGGCCAAGTTTCACATGCACATGAGGTTATTGAAAATACCATGACTTGAGTCAATCGCACCTTAGTCCTCAAACTTGTGTCTTTGCTCTTGGACACTTTAAAGAGGTCTTGTACAGCAGATTTGTCTAGTACAATACATGATTTAATTTCATTACTGATGAGTCCATGAGTGTTTATAGTAGATCCATGTAAAATGAAGTCTTTTTGCAAGCTTTGAATTGTTTCCAATGCTATACCAATCTTGCTTCATTGCTTTTGTAGTACTTTCCTGACTTCTTTCGTGTTTTCTTCCACCCCTTTTTGGAGCATTTGAATTTGTTCCCATATCAGTCTTCTGAATTTCTACTCAAGCAAATCCAAAACCTGCGCTTCCTCTTTTGGGGAGCTTTTGTCTGTCTCCAGCTCATTTGTCTCAGTTTCTCTTTTCTGTTTTGAGACATGTTTTGAGATCTTTTTTTGTTTGCGATTTCCAGTGGTTATGTGGGTTTTTAATGCTTAAAATGGATGTTTGTTGTTGTGTTATTAGCTTACTGGTGGATATGATGAGGAGATAGGCTTCCCTTTTTGCATGTAATGCTTAGAAGCTGTTATTGGCTCTTTTCTCAATGGTGGAATACTATAGGGTAACCGTGTAGCTTGCCTATATGGTCACGATTGCTGATTATTCTTGGGTAATGTAGGGAGAAAAAGCTCACACCTCCAGGAAAAATTTGTGATCAAAAGGACAAGAGCAGAAGCAATATAAAAGCAGAGACAAAACCACCACTTTGAAACAAAAATAAAACTGCGGCTGACTCTCTAGTCGTCTTGCTACACAGGCAGTGCATGTTCACCGCAGAAGCCTCCAGAAGTAGGTGGGGGTTTCCACTCGCTCGGGCCTCTCCTCCTAGTCACCACTGCAGAGGTGCGCAGATAGATATTGAGATGTTAATGGGATAAATATTGTCTACTATTTTTGTCTATGAAGGTCAGTTAGGTATCTGCATGTGTACAGCGTAATTCTTGAGATAGTTGCATCCTTTCTTTTGTTGGGGTTTTACAGATTGTTCATATGGTTTGCCTGTCAGGCCTGACAGGCCTGTTTTTTTCTTGCTACATTTGTTGTTGTCAGGTGCCATTGAGTCAGAACCGACTCATAGCGATCCCATGCACAGCAGAACAAAACAATGTCCGATCCTGGGCCAACCTCACTCCTGCTGCCACACTTGAGTCCATCAATGATGCCACCTGGCCAATCCATCTTGTTAGGGGTCTTCCTCTTTTTCTCTGATCCTCCACCTTACCCAGCATGACATCCTTCTCCAGAGACTGTTCCCTCCGGACAATATGTCCAAAGTATGAGAGATGAAGCTTAGCCATCCTGGCCTCCAAGGAACACTCTCTCTGCACTTCTTCCAAAACAGATTTACTGGTTCTTTTGGCAGTCCATGGCACTTTCAGTATTCTCCTCCAACACTACAACTCAAAGGCATCAATTCTTCTACAATCTCCCTTATTCACTGTCCAGCTTTCACATCCATATGAGGCTATTGAAAACACCATGTTAAGTTTAAGGTTGTGACCCCTAGGCTGAAGTCATAAGCAGGCGCCAAGTTCTTTCTCTCTGTGCTGTGGGCTCAGTGATGGACATTTTGTGTGTGTGTGTGTGTGGGGGGGGGGGTTGGTGCACACCCACCTGCCTGAACATGTCCAGGCTAGACAAAGAAGGCGTGACAGGGAAGTGAATAAAAAATGTGTAGAATTCCCCACATCTCCTTTTGCAAATATCACTGCACCGCTTTTAGTGCTGGTTCCCTGTGCCAGTCTGGCTGTAGCCCTGCCCTCTGAATTCCACCCGGTCAGGGTGGCCACAGAGGTAGTCCCGTCTCAAGAGATTCCTAACTCACAGTATTTTCCTTTATATTGCGATTTTTCCACTTGTGCATGCGAGAACCTATGCCCTGGACCTTATGCTAGATCCAGAACTCTGGTGTTGTTCTGTGAGCACAGACTCTCTGGGTTTTGAATCCTTCCCCCACGGAGCCTTTCCTACCTGGCTGTCTCTGCTGTCTGCCAAAACCAGAACCTCCACATCATTTCTTCTCCTGTCTTCCTTATTCGTTTTCCAGTTTTCACATGCTTTTGAGGAAATTGAAAATATCATGGCTTCAATCAGACATACCTTAGTTCTCAAAGCAAAATGTTTCCTACATAACACCTTAAAGAGATCCTTTGTAGTAGATTTTTGCACAATAATTTGTTGATTGATTCCTGATTGTGCTTTCATGGACATTGATTGAGGATCCAAGGAAAATGGAATCCTTAATAGCTTCAATCTTATCTCCCATTTATCTCAACTTTACTTATTGTCCCAGTTTGGGGAGTTTGGTTTTATGTTGAGGTTGTAATTCATACAGATTATCTTTGATTACCACAGTAAGTACTTCAAATCTTCTTCACTTTCTGTAAGCAAAGTTATGTTACCTACATATAATGGATTATTAATGAGTCTTCCTCCAATCCTGATGCCACATCATACTTCAAATAGTCCAGATTCTTAGGTTATTTGTTCAGCTTGTAGATTGAATAAGTATAACGCACCTTTCTTGATTTTAAACCATGCAATATGTCTTAGTTCTGTTTAAACGACCTCTCAATCTATATACAGGTTCAACATTCAACAGGAACACAACTAAGTGTTCTGGAACACCAACTATTCCCTATGTTGTCCATAGTTTGTTATGATCCACACAGTCGAATGCCTTTGCATAGTCAATAAGAAACAAGTTGGCTTTTTTCTTTTTTTTTTTTTTTTTCTGGTATTTTCTGTTTTCAGCTAAGACCCATCTGAAATCATCAATGCTATTCCTAATTCTACTTTTTCTGAATCTTGCTTAAATTTCTGGCTGGTTTCTGTTGATATATTGCTTCAACCATTTTTTTTTAACAATCATCAGTATAATTTCACTTGTATGTAATATTAATAATATTTTTCAATGCATTCTACATTCTGATGAATTAACTCTCTTTGAACTTGATTGTGTAGATAACAAATTAAGAAAAACTTTGGAAATAATGGGATTCCAGACCAATTAATTGCATTCATGTAGAACCTATACATAAACATAGAGCCAGTTTTTCAAACAAAATAAAGGAATATTATATGGTTAATAATTAGAGCCCACCAGACTCTCACTAAGAGAAACACCAGGATTTCTGCTCCTGCAAAGATTTGTAGCCTCAGAAACCCCGAAAAAGATCACCATGAATTAAAACCAACTCAACAACACTTAAAAATAACATGGCTTGAAATCAGAAAATTTATGCATCAGGGTTACTTACTTTTACAAGCATGTTCAGTTTGCATGATAAGCAAATCCAAGAAGTTGGACTATATTATGAACAGAACATCAGGATTGGAAGAAGACTCATTAACTTTGATATGCAGATGTCATAATTTTGCTTGCTAAAAGGGAAAATGACTTGAAGCACTTATCAGTGAAAAGAAAATACTACAAAATTCAGTAAGGATTATATTTCAAAATACATTTTGAACATTTTTTGAAGTATAATCCTTCAAAAAAAAGTCTAAAAATCGGACAAATAATCAATTTATGATAAATGGAGAAAAAATTCTATAGTTATAAAAATACTGTGACAATTGATACTGGTCTTTAGATTAGTGGATAAATATAGAATGATGTGAATTCTGGATCCTGGAGAGTTTATTTATGCTATTTTTTTTTTCTGATTTTAAAATAGAATCTTTATCTCCCAAGTTTAAAGTAAGTTTCCAATTCAAAAAGCAAAAGTTTATAAAGCACTTTGTAAGCTAAATATTATATGTTTGTAGGACAGATTAGGTCCATGGGTTATCAATTTTGGCCTCTGTTTTAAACTCCATAAAATAAATAAATAGCCCATATCTTTTATTAATTATTTAAATAATGTAAGTATCATAGCAAGTAGAATATGGAAGGTGTTCAATAAATAGTTTCTTAATGAATGCATACATTAATTGTGGTTGCTAAGAGATGCCTATGTAAGAGATTAGAGTCCTGGTGTGATGCTGTTAAGTAAGTACTAGACTGGAAGGTTTTTTTTTTTTTAAGTTTTATTGTGAACTAAGTGATAATTTACATGGGAGAACATTGACTTTACACCATCGTTTCATTGCAATGATTACAGTCTCCTCCGTGCATCATCATTCAACCGTATTTGCTTCCATTCCCTGTTTTTTTTTTTTTTTTTTTTTGGGGGGGGGGAGGGGGAGGATATACACAGAAACACTAAGGAATATATGATAATTTAAACAACCAAAGCTCACATTTTGCAAACCTGACTCCTGGCCACCAGCACCCATTCTCTCTCTTTCCATGACTCTAGATTCCTTAGCTGCTCTCTCTCTCTCCGTGTCCTCATCTCTGTCTGCATCTCTGGTGTCACTGTGTCTCTGGATAGGGTTCCTCATTCTGCTTGTGCTCTTCTCTCTTTATGGTCCTACGGTCCTCTGTTTCTGTACTCTAAGAATAATTACTCCCCCATTTTTGTTACCAAACTTCTACTTTTACAGTTGTGACAGTCTCAATTAGTCATGATAACAATTTCTCACTATTGAATCATAAAACTCTTATCCCCATCTCTTTTCACCAGACACATCTAGACAAGATGAAAACTATTCAGTGAGTACTCTATATTCCCCTGCATTCTCTTAAACTAATCTCCCTCTTGAAAACTTGTAAGCCAGTCACTTCATGTCTTTTTCACCCCCTCATTTTAGGCAGCCAATGTCTAAGTTGCCTGTCCCTATATACCCTGTATATACAGGGTATAGGATTAATATTTAATGTGAAGACTCCTTCCCTCTCAGTTGGTATTTTGAGCTACTACATCCGTAAGTATAGGTCACGTTCATCAAATTGCATCAGATTATTCTTTTTTTCCTCTTCTTTCTTCTTCTAGTTGAGCTCTTATCAAGCCATTGAGGCTAGGTCAAATAGGTACTATCTGCAAGTTTGCATATTCTTGTGCATCTTCCCTCACTTCATATCAGCTGAATGCTTCATTCTCACCTGTAACTCTCCATGGCTACATACTTGTCCATGGGCTCAGGAGTCTCCAGGTATCACCACACTTTGGACCAACCAGCATTTCCTCTTCTCTCTCTTATCTCCAGGTCAATGGGAGTCTATGAAACGTGGTTGAGCTCAGCCCATTTCTTCATTGCTTTATTTCCCCTTCTTTCTCTCACCACTAGACCAACATGGTCACCAGCAAGCTTATATACCTGTTCATGTGTTCCCTTTGAGTTTCAGTCTTGAAGGGGGTTTGTCTTGAAGGTACTTGATTGCTTGCCTTGATGGCTCTCTGACAAACAACTTGCTTGTTCTTGTAGTAGACAATCATACAGACTGAAAGTTCTTTTTAAACAGTGAAGTTGGTGGTTCAAACCTAACAGCTGCTCCTCAGAAGCACTACCCAGTGTTGCTATGAGTACGAATCAATTTAATGGAATTTAACAACAACATGTAAATGATTACTCTTAAAAGTAGTCAGATTCTTGGTTGCATCAGATAGCATTTACTGCATAACAGCAAGGTCCAGTAAGTTACCTTAGTAACTTACAATGAAAACCGTTTATTTCTCAAAACTTTTCTATGATGGCAAATAATGCATGAATCAACTGGAACAACAAATTTTGATTTCACAAATAATATTTGATGGCTCATTCATGGTCTTGTCCTTAGTGGGCAAGCTGTCTGGAAACAGCCTAATCATATGTCTGAATGCATCAGATGGAATAAACTACTAATTCTTTATGTGATCTCTGTAGCATAATATTCTTGTTGTTGTTGTTAAGTGTCATCAAGTTCTGACTCATAGTGACCCTGTCTAAGGTTTCCAAGGAGTGACTGGTAGGAATGAACCTCCAAACTTGCAATTCAAACCTCCCGTGAGGTCCAGTGCATTATCCTTGCAGCATCACACCAGGACTTCCTCTAGCACAATGTTGTTGTTGTTGTTAAGTACCATCGAGTCGGTTCTGACTCATAGTGACCCTGCACAGGGTTTCCGAGGCTGTAAATCTTTACGGGAGCAG
>NW_006408774.1:1729573-1749067 GCF_000296735.1 Chrysochloris asiatica
TCTTTCTTGTCTTCTTAATGACTTTTTGCTCTCTTCATGTATGATATTCTTGATGTCATCCCACAACTCTTCTGGTCTTCGGTCTTTAGTGTCCAATTCATCAAATATGTTCTTCAGATTATCTCTAGAGATTATTAGTTCTTCTTATTGTTTGTCCATAGACAGACTGCTTCATCAGTAAGACTTGGTCCTGAGATGGTTAAGTCTAACTCCATAAAACTAGCTCCCTAAACAAGTACCTGGAAGCACACCACTTCACCAGCAAGTCTTCTGACATAACACATTCATTTTTTTTTCTAAGATAAAAAGCTCATTTCTCTATTTCTTTCAAGTCTTTTGATTTCACTGCCTCTGAGAACCAAAAGATTGATGGTTCAAGCCCACCAGCCACTCCAAAGGAGAAAGATGAAGTTTTCTGCTCCCATAAAGATGTATAACTTTGGAAAATTTTTATAAAGGGTTGCTATGAGCTGGAACTTACTCAACAACACACAATAACAACTGCAGCTGCTGTTTCTCCACTTTTATTGCCATCTCTATCCAAGCTCCCTATCTTCCAGGCTATAGTACAAGAAGTGCAATATATGTAAAGTCATATTTTTAAGTAAGTAGGAACTGAATTCCATCCTAGAATAAAAAGATACACAATTTCAATATCTTTTCTCAGACATGACCCTACAGTAACAACCATAAGGCAATGTTTTCATGTATTTGTGCCTTTTCTTCAACTAGGCCATCAATAGTACTTAGTATCACATTGTGGGTGGTCATCTGAAACAAAGATTTGTTTTGATGCTGGTGTCAATATTGCTTTTCATTTATCCTGGGTCATTGTCTTCTACAAATGGAAATGAAACCTCCAACTCATTTTACATAGATCACTGAACAGCCATCAAAGAGTAAAGACTCATGACTGACCTCATTAAGGAAGATTTGAACAAATGAACCACAGGTGAAGGGTTCTGTTTCTCATTAGCCTAAGGACATTTCATTCCTCTTAAAGAATTCTTTGAGTGGAAAGAATGTTTTCACCTTGCATTAGCCATAGTAAATACCCATTTTGTTTGGTTTTTAGAAGATCAAATGTAAGGTTATAACTGTTCCCTCTTCTCAGCATACTGCAGATTCTAATGCTGAGCTGAATAAGGACCAAATTCACTCTGGAGCAGAGTGATGACAGATAAGTACATCAGCTGTCACACATTGATGTCTGATGATTTATTCACTACACATTGACAAGGTTGGACAATCATGACGCATAAATGGGAATTCATGATCCACATCCACAAGTGTAAGGAATATACTAACCTGAAGTGGAAGTCTGTAGAGTAGGAAAATATCTAAACTGAGGTAAGGAATGAGGCTAGCTAAGTCCTTCTTCTAGGTCAGTGATTCGAGCTCACCAGCTGCTCCGAGGGATAAATATTAGGCTTTCTTCTTCTGTAAGGATTTACTGTTTGGCCTTGACTATTTTTATCCTTTGTCAGCACTTACTTCTTTACCTGAAAAAGGGCTTAGTGAGTGACCACCATATATTGTATATGTTCTAATTCAATTTACTTCTCAATGTTGTCCATAGCTTGTCATGATCCACATAATCAAAAGCCTTTGCATAGTCAATAAAGCACAGGTAAACATCTTTCTGATATTCTCTGCTTTCAGCCAAGATCCATTGGACATCAGCAATGATAACTCTCGTTCCACAGCCTCTCCTGAATCTGGCTTGCACTTCTTGAAGTTCTCTGTCAATGTATGCTTACAGCTGTTTCTCTATTACCTTTACTAAAACTTTACTCGCATGGGATATCAAGGAGATTGTTCGATGATTTCCACATTCCTTTGTGTCACCTCTCTTTGGAATGGACACAAATATGAATCTCTTCTAATCAGTTGGCCAGATAGTTGTCTTCCAAATTTCTTGGCAGAGATGAGTGAGTGTCTCTTGTGCCGCTTCACTTTCTTGAAAGATTTTCATTTTTATTCCATGAATTCCTGGTTCCTTGCTCTTTGCCAATTCCTTCAATGAAACTTGGGACTTCCTCCTTCAGTATCATTGGCTCTTGATCATATGCTACCTCTTGAAACAGTTTAACACTAACCATTTTCTTTTGGTTCAGTGACTCTGTGTATTCCTTCCATCTTCTCTTGATGCTTTCTGCATCTTTCAATAATTTGCCCAGAGAATCTTTCAATAACGAAAGTTATGGTTTGAATTTTTTCTTCAGTTCCCCCAGCTTAAGAAATGCTGAGCGTGTTCTTCCGTTTGGGTTTTCTGATTCCAGATCTTTGCACATTTTGTTGTAATATTTGGCTTTATCTTCTTTAGATGATCTTTGAAATTTTCTGTTCAGCTCTTGGACCTCCTCATTTCTTCCATTTGCTTTAGCATCTCTACTCTGGATTGTAAATTTCAGTGTCTCTGCTCTTCATAAGGTTTTCAGGGCCTAAATGTTTGAAAGTAGCTCATCACTCTTTTTTCCTAGTCTTTCTTCATCTGGAATCTCTTCTGAAACCTGTCCACCATGGGTGACCTTGCTGGTATTTAAAATACCAGTGGCATAGCTTTCAGAATCACAGCAACTCACAAGCCACCACAGTATGACAAATTTACAGAGAGTGGTGCATAAGAAAGTTAAGTGTCTCTAAATGCTGAGAGAATATGTGCATGTGCGTGGTGGACGAACCCTCCAGTGGTTGCAGTGGGGGTGTCTACTCGCTCAGGCACCACCTCTAGTCACCTGAATGGAGGTGCACAGACAGCCAATGAACATACACCAAAAAAAAAAAAAGAAAAAAACCCAGAACAAAGCAAAACCAAACAGATAATATTGTCACCTTTGCTCCAGGGTTTCCATAGTCATTAATTCTGGGTGGGTCTGCTTCTCCCCGACCCCTCCGCTTGATCTTGTTTGGTCTAGCCCAAGTTGTAGGCTCTGAGCTGATGAACCTATCATATTCTAAAATATGGTTTTCTTACTTCCCCTACAATTTCCACTAGCTATAATCCTTCAAACTAAAAATGTTCCTACCTATGTGGTTATGAGTGTTGGAGCTCTGCCCTGAACCTGTTTCATCTAGTATTGCTTGGTATTGCTGATGGAGACTTCATTGCACCTCTACCCTATCTTCCATCAAGCACCACCAACCTCTTTCCATCTTCTTTTGATGCTTTCTGCATCATTCAATAATTTGCCTAGAGAATCTTTCAATAATGAAAGTTGTGGCTTGAATTTTTTCTTCAGTTCCCCCAGCTTGAGAAATACTGAGTGTGTTCTTCGCTTTTGGTTTTCTGACTCCAGAGCTTTGCACATTTCCTTTTAATATTTGACTTTGTCTTCTAGAACTGACCTTTGAAATTTTCTGTTCAGCTCTAGTACCTCTTAATTTCTTCTATTTGCTTTAGCATATCTACACTGGAGAGCAAGTTTCAGTGTCCCTTTTACATCCATTTTGACCTTTTCCTTCTTATTCGTCTTCTTAAAGACGTTTTGTTTTCTTCATGTAAGATGTTCTTGATGTCGTCCCACAACTCTTATGTTCTTCTGTCTTTAGTGTTTAATGTATCAAATCTGTTCTTCAGATAATCTCTAAATTCAGGTGGGATATATTCAAGGTCATTCAAGGTCATATTTTGGCTCTCATGGACTCGTTTTTATTTTCTTCAGCTCCAGTTAGAATTTGCATAAGAGCAATAGTTGGTCTGTTCCACAATCTTCCCCTGGCCTTGTTTGTTTGATGATATGGAGCTTTTCCATCATCAAAATTGACAGATATAGTCAATTTTATTTCTATGTATTCCATCTGGGGTAGTCCATGTGTGTAATCATCTCTTAGGCTGTCTAAAGAATGTATTTGGAATGAACAAATCATTGATTTGTTGGAATTATATCATATAATCACCAGCATCATTTCTATCACTAAGGCCTTATTCTCTAACTACTGATGTTTCCTGTTTGCTCCCAACCTTTCCATTACAATCACCACTAATGATGAATATATACTGATTGCATTTGATCAATTTCAGATTGAAGAAGTTGGTAGAATTTTTCTGTTTTATTCTCATTGGCTATAGTGGTTGGTGCATAAATTTGAATATAAGTGGTGTTAACTGGTCTTCCCTGTATGTGGTATTATCCTATCACAGACAGCGTTGTACCTTAGACTGATTTGAATACGTTCTTTTTGCCAGTGAATGCAACACCATTCCTCTTCTATTTGTCATTTCCGGCGTAGTAAACCATGTGGTTTTAGGATTCAAAATGGCCTAATCCAGTCCATTCCAGCTCTCTAATGACTAAGATATAGATGTGTATGTGTTCCATTTCACTTTTGACAATTCCTAATTTTCCTAGATTCATACTTCGTACTTTCCATGGTCTGATTATTAATGGAGGTTTACAGCTGTTTCTAATCATTTTGTGCTGTGCCCCATCAGCAAATGAAGGTCCCGTGGGCTTTACTCCTATGGGCTTTACTCCATTCACGTCATCACGGTCAACTCTACTTTGAGGAGGCAGTACTTCCCCAGTCGCATTCTGAGTGCCTTCCAACCTGAAGGGCTCATTTTCTGGCACTGTATCTGACAGTGTTTCTCTGCTATTCATAAGGTTTTCAGTGACTAAATATATTGAAGTGGTTCGTCACTCATTCTTCCTAGTATGTCTTCATCTGGAAGCTCATCTGAAATCTATCATGGGTGACCCTGGTGGTTTTTAGAACACCAATGACATAGCTTCCAGAATCACGACAACTCACAAGCCACCACAGTACGACAAACTGACAGATGATTGGTGGGGCATAGAGACTAAGATTTATTATATCTCAAAATGGAGAAATTGTCATAATAAACAATTAGCTGTCCTATAAGCCTTGGTCTTATAGACATTTTACCCTTCATACTTGAAGAATGAATTTCCTCTCCCAATGAGTTTACCAGCTCAAACCAGTCATTAACAATTTGGTATTCCGTATAGTAAAGAGTTCTAATGTAAGGTTACTTAGGTACCAACCATTAAGTTCTTCTGTTTGTTTCTGTCTGACCTGGTCAGGTTCTCCAAAAGTTTGTCTCATCTTCACCCTTCTTGGTCTAAAAAAAATGTTTTTTTGTTGTTCTTAGGTGCCATCAAATCAGTAATAACTCATAGTGATCCTATGTACAACAGAATGAAATACTGTTCAAATAATCAAGTAAATGAAATACTGTTCAGTCCTGCTCCAAATAATCAATCATTGCTATGTTTGAGCCCATTATTGCTGCCACTGTGCCCATCTGTCTTGTTGGGAGTCTTCCTCTTTCTCTCCTACTCTTCACTTTATCAAATATGATGTCCTTCTTCAGAGACTGGTCCCTTCTAATAATATGTTCAAATTAGGAGAGATGAAGTCTGGTCATCCGAATTTCCAAGGAGCATCTAGGCTCTACTTCTTCAAACACAGACTTATTTGTTCTTTTGGAAGTCCATGAGACTTTTAATATTGACTTCCAACACCATAAGTCAAATGCATCAATTCTTCCATGGTCTCCCTTATTCACTGTCCAACATTGATATGAATATTTGGTTATTGAAATTACTATGGAATGCATCAGGTGCACCTTAGTACTCAAACAGAAATCTTTGCTTTTCAACACTTAAAAGAGGTCTTGTGCAGCAGATTCTCCTAATGCAATATGTCACTTGATATCTTGACTTCTGCTTCCATGAGTGTTGATGGTTGATCTAAGCAAACTGAAATACTTGATAACTTCAATCTTAGCTCCATTTATCTTGATATTATTTACAGGTCTAGTGGTGAGGATTTTTGCTTTCTTTACACTCAGGTGCAACAAATACCAAAGGCTGTGGTGTTTGATCTTCATCAGTATGTATTTTAAGTTCTCTTCACTTTTAGCATTCAAGGTTGTATCATCTGCATATTGCAGGTTGTTAATGAGTCTTCTTCCAATCCTGATGCCATGTTCTCCTTATAATCCAGTTTTCCAGAATATGTGCTCTGCATATGGATTGAATTAATATGGTGAAAGAATACAACCCTCACACACATCTTTTCTAAATTTAAATCATTTAGTGTTCTACTGTTCTCTTTGAACAACTGCTTCTTGGTTTGTGTACATGAGTACAATTACATACACCAAAATATTCATTATCTGCAATGCTGTCCACAGTTTGTCATGATTCACACAATCAAAAGCCTCTGTATAATCATTAAAGCACAGATAATCTTCTTTTTGTTATTATCTGATTTCAGCCAAGATCCACCTGATTTCAGTTATAATATCTCTTGTTCCAAGACCTTGTCTGAATCTAGCTTGAACCTATGGTAGTTCTCTGTTAATGTACTGTTGTAGCCATTTTTGAGTTATCTTTAGCAAAATTTTACTTGCATGAAATATTAATCATATTGTCTGATTATTTTCAAATTGCTGAGGATCTTCTCTCTTTTAAGTGGGATCAATTATGGATCTTGTCCAGTCTGTTCTTCAGGTAGCTATCTTCCAAATTTCTTGGCATAGAGGAATGAGTGCCTCTAGTGTCAAAGGAGCTCTGGTAGCGTAGTGGTTATGAATCGGGCTGCGAACCTTAGGTCAGCGGTTCAAAACTACCAGCTGCTCCGAGGGAGAAAGATGAGGCTTTCTACACCCTCGGAAACCCTATACAGGGTTGCTATGGGTCGGATCCGACTCAATGGCACATAACAACAACAACAACAAGTGTCAAATTAGTCTGTTGAAATATTTTTATTCCATCATTTCCCTGAGACTTTTTCTTTGCCAATGCCTTCAATGCACCTTGGACTTCTTTTTTCAGGATCATTGACTCTTGAACATATGCTACCTATTGATATGGTTGAACATCGTTTTCCTAC
This sequence comes from Chrysochloris asiatica, assembly GCF_000296735.1. NCBI lineage: Eukaryota > Metazoa > Chordata > Mammalia > Afrosoricida > Chrysochloridae > Chrysochloris > Chrysochloris asiatica. Next base: position 1,736,438 of record NW_006408774.1, read on the forward strand.
AGTGACTGCATATTCCTTCCATCTTCTTTTGATTCTTTCTGCATCATTCACTATTTGCCCATGTTGTTGTTGTTGTTAAGTGCTGTTGTGTCGATTCCAACCCATAGCGACCCTGTATAAGGTTTCCTAGGAGCAGCTGGTGAGCTTGAACCACCAACCTTACAGTTCAAATGACTTTGAAGTCTGACACATTAGCCCACAGTGCCACACCAGGACTCCATTTGCCCATAGAATCCTTCATTATTGCCAGTTGAGGCTTGATTTTTTTTTTTTTTTCTTTTTCTTTATTACCCATAGCTTGAGAAATGTTGAGTGTGTTCTTCCTTTTGGATCTCTAACTCCAGATTTTTCACATTTCCTTAAAATATTTTGTTTGTCTTCTCAAGCTACCTTTTGAAATTTTCTATTCAGCTCTTTTACCTCCTCATTCTTCAATTTGCCTTATCATCTCTAAGCTGGAAACCAGGTTTCAGAGTCTCTTCTGACATACGTCTTGGCGTTTTTCTTTTTTCATTTATTTTTAATGAGCTTTTGCTTTCTTCCTATATGATGGTTTTGATACTATCCCACAACTCTTCTGGTCTTTGGTGTATAGTGTCTAATATATCAAATTTGTTCGTAAGATGCTCTCTAAGTTCAGTTGCGATATTATCAAGGTCACATTTTGGCTCTTGTGGATTTATTAAAAATTTTTTTATCATCTTCCTTAACTTGCATATGACCAATTGATGGTCTGTTCCACAGTCTGCCCCTGGCCTTGTCTTCACTGATGATATGGAGCTTTTCCATCTTCTTTTTCGACAGATGTTGTTAATATGATTTCTGTATATGTTATATGATGAGGTCCCTGTGTATATTCCTCTTTTCTGTTGTTTAAAAAGATGCATTGCAATGAAGAAGTCATTGGTCTTCCAAAATTCTATCACGCAATCTCCAGCATCATTTCTTTCACCAAGGCCATAGTTTCCAACAATTGATCCTTCTTATTTGTTTTCAACCTTTGCATTCTAATCATCAGTTATTGTCAGTACATCTTGATTACATGTTTGATCAATTTCAGACTGAAGAAGTTGGTATAATTCTCTGATTTCATAGTTACAGGTGTTAGTGATTGTTTCATAAATTTGAATAATAGTTGTCTTTCTTGTAGGAGCATGGATATTATCCAATCACATACAGCGCTGTACTTCAAGACAGGTCTTGAAATGTTCTTCTTGATGATGCATGCAACATCATTCCTTTTCAATTTGTGATTCCTTACATAGTAAACCATGTGATTGTAATATTCAAACTGGGCAATACCAGTCAATTCCAGTTCTCTAGTATATGAAATATCTCAGTTTATTTGATCCGTTTCCTTTTTGACAACTTCCAATTTCCCTATATTCATACATCGTACATTTTATGTTATGGTTATTAATGGATGTTTACAGATATTTATCATTTTGAGTGGTGCCCCATCAGCTAATGAAGGTCCCCAATCACATCTCCTTTCATGTCATCATGGTAAATTCTACTTTTAGGTGGCAGCTCTACCCTAGTCATTTTTTGAGTTCCTTCTAACCTGAGAGTCTCCTCTTCTAGAAATATATCTGAGTCTATTCTGTTGCTTTTCATGATGTTTCAATGTTCAATATCAGTGTTCCACTGATATTGATAAGATTTTCAATGACTAAATATTTGGTAGTATTCTGTCTCTACTTCTTCCTAGTCTGTCTTAACCTGGAAGCTCAACTGAATCCTGTCTAACATGGAGGACCCTGCTGGGATTTAAGACATGAGTGGCATAGTTACCAGGATCACAGTAACATGCAAGCCGCCCCAGTGTGTCAAACTGTCAGACATTATTGTTAAGTGTCCTCAAGTTGGTACTGAGGGCAAGTTGGTTTGAAGTATGAAGGACAAATTCTGGGCATACTGGCTTCCAAGGAGCATTCTGGCTGTACTTCGTCAAACACAAACTTGTTTGTTCTTTTGGCAGTCCGTGATAATTTTATTATTCTCAACAACACTATAACTCAAATGCATGAATTATTTTATAGTCTTCCTTTTTCACTTTCAAACTTTCACATACATATGATGCTATTGAATATATCTTGGCTTGGATCAGGTGCACCTTTCCTCAAACTGACAGATGAGTGGTGAGAAAAATAATTTACTGAGAGATTCTTTCCTGTCTCTAAGTCTACCTTGAGCTATCAGTGTAATGTTAAAATTTCCCTGCTGAATAACTCATTTATTTATACCTTTCCTTCCATTTATCATTTACCTTTACTGAAAAATTTCCATCATGGGAAGAGACATAAGGCTCAGTTTTACTGGTAGTACAGATTGCGGATAGCCAGTGTAGTTTAGCAAGTGCCTCCCATTCATGTGAGTAGGGTTATATAAGTAAAATATTAATGAGCTATCTTGACCACTAAGCAATACAATAGTATTTGTTAAACCCAAGTTTATCAGGTACAAGCCAGCCCATCAGGCTCTTGATAATTATGACATATAGGATCAGAGGTAATAGTTACACCCTTTTGCTAAGGGATCACCTCTGCTTTTAGTATTCACACCTGTCCTGGTCCTGGAACTGTAGCATCCAACATGAAAAAAGCAATTTCAGATGATGTGGGGAAGCATCATATTGTGATGACACTAGCATCCTCTCCCACCCCTCTACCCCAACCCCCCCCATAAGTATAGAAGCCTATCTAGTTGTGATCCTCCCTTTGCCCCTTTCATGTTGAGTTTGAGTACATACTCATGAAAGTGTGTGCCTTTGTCTCCCCCCATTTTAGACAGCAAATATTTCAATTACCCATTCCAATTCTCTATCAAATTGCTTCTCTGAGGGTGGTGTGCAACATGTTATATCCATTTGTTATAGTGTTTCTTTGTCCAGTCTTGCACAGTGTGAGTTGTATACTGTGTTTCCTGTCAGAGAAAATATAGTTTGGTGGCCCAGATTGATCCAGCATCTTTTATTCTAATCCCTTAATGGTGCTTTTGGCATGTGCATCTACTACCTGATATGTAAAGCCCAGTACAGAATAAGTAGCTGTCCCTGTGAGGACCCATTTGTAGCCACATGGTGCTACTGGCTTTCATTGGTCCTATATAAGTCACTTGCCAGCTGTGTTCATGGCATTCCCTTCTGAATATGTCCTGTAGCCATATGTAACTGTTTTTCTTTCTTGTTGGCAGATAGAGCAGTCCTTATTGGAATTTTGTATATCAGAGAATGCAAGAGGGATGTGTCTAGGTTCAGTTAATCTACAGATTGCTGCAGTACCCCCATGTTCACTCGTTTCATAAGCCAAATCGAGCATTTCAAGGGAGCATACCAACATGTCCACTTACTAATTCCAACGACCTTCTGATTCAGTAAGATGGTTCTTTTAATGGCCATTCATATGTTCTACTCTGATGCACCACATGGAAATTTCTAGAGTGTTTTCCTTAGGTCTTAGCTACCTATGGAAGTCCCTCTAATAGTCCAGTTTTCCATTGTCCATTTGCCTGGCCATATAGTCAAGCCATTGGCCATGCCCATGAATCAATAAAAACAAATGGGCTCTCACCATTGTCCATTTTTTCCATCAAGGCAAGGAAGACAACAGCCAGTTCAGCTCAATGAGCTGATTTGTTCTTTCCTATTTTCTTTGATCAGGATATTTCCATCTACTGATATTAGTGAAGCAACTTTCCACATTATATGCTGTCCACATACACTGGAACTGCCATCTGTGAACCAAATAGCCTTGTGCTGATCACCAGACATTTGTTCATAGAGTATTGTTCATGTGTTAGTGGACTTCAGTAGGTTCTCATGTGGTTTCAGTATAGGGTTTATGAGAAAAGAAGCTATCTTCTCCTGGATACAGTGGGTGCCTCTCTGCATTCCCCCCATAGTTTGTTCCTGTATAAACCATATTTGCTTACTGATAGTGAAGAAGACTTGAAATATTTACTGATGGAAACCAAAGACACAGTATTCAGTATGAATTACACCTCAATATAAAGAAAACAAAAATCCACACCACTGAACCAACAAATAACATCATGATAAATGGGAAAAATGAATATGTCACAAGCTTCATTTTGCTGGGATTCACATGAACACTCATGGAAGCAGACATCAATAGTCAGCTCTGTGGCAACCAACCTTTTTAAAGTATTCAAGAACAAGTATGTCAATTTGAGGATTATAGCATATCTGACCCAAACTATGGTATTTTCAATAGCATCATATGCATGTAAAATTTAGATAACGAATAAGGAAAACTGAAGAAGAAGCAAAACATTTTAATTATGGTATTTATATTTCAGTACAAATAATATTGAAAATATTGTGGACTCCAATAAGAACAAAAAATCTGTCTTAGAAGAAGTACAGCTAAATGGTCTTTTGTAGTAAGGATTGCTTCCCCTGTTCTATCTTACTTTGTACATGTTGTCAGGATGGACCAATACCTGAAGAAGAACAACATGGTTGGTAGAGAGTCAGCAAAGATAAGGAAGAGGCCCAATAAGGTAGATTGATACAATGGCAGCAAAATTGAACTTAAACATTGTAAGGATGGTGCAGAATGGGCACTGTTTCATTCGGTAGTACATCAGTTCGATATGAGTTAGAATTGACTTCATAGCCCCTAACAACTACAACAACATATATATGTGTGTAGTCCAGAAAACACAAATAAGCATCTTTCTGGTATTCTCTGCTTTCTGCCAAGATCCACCTGTTATATCCCTCATTCTCAGTCCTCTTCTGAATTCAGTTTGAATATCTGGTTGCTCCTTATGGATGTACTACTGTAATAATTTTTAAATTATCTTCAGCAAGATTTTGCTTTCATGTGCTGTCAATGACATTTTTTTCATGACTTCCACTCACTGTTTAGCCACTTTTCTTTGGTTGTTGTTGTTGTTGTCAGGTGCCATCGAGTCGGAACTAACTCATAGCGACCCCATGCACAGCAGAACGAAACAATGTTCGATCCTGGGCCAACCTCACTACTGCTGCCACACTTGAGTCCATCAATGATGCCACCTGGCTGATCCATCTCGTTGGGGGTCTTCCTCTTTTTCTCTGACCCTCCACCTTACCCAGCATGACATCCTTCTCCAATGATTGTTTCCTCCAGACAATATGTCCAAAGTAGGAGAGACGAAGTTTAGCCATCCTGGCCTCCAAGGAGCACTCTGGCTGCACTTCTTCCAAAACAGACCTATTGGTTGTTTTGGCAGTCCATGGAACTTTCAGTATTCTCCTCCAACACCACAACTCAAAGGCATCAATTTTTCTATGATCCTCCTTATTCACTGTCCAGCTTTCGCATCCATATGAGGCTATTGAAAACACAATGGCCTGGGTCAGGCGCACCCTAGTCCTCAAGCTGACATCTCTGCTCTTCAACACTTTAAAAAGTTCCTGTGCAGCAGATTTGCCCAATGCAATACATCGTCTGATCTCTTAACTGCTACTTCCATGAGTGTTGATAGTTGATCCAAGAAGAATGAAGTCCTTGACAACTTCAATCTTTTCTCCATTGGCAAGAATGTTGTTTATTGGTCCAGTGGTGAGGATTTTTGTCTTCTTGACATTGAGATGTAATCCATATCGAAGGCTGTGCTCTTTAATATTCATAAGTAAATGTTTCAAGTCCTCTTCACTTTCAGCGATCAAAGTTGTATCATCTGCATATCGCAGGTTGTTAATGAGTCTTCCTTCAATCCTGATGCCACGTTTTTCTTCATAGAATCCAGCTTCTCGTATTATTTGCTCAGCATACAGGTTGAATAAGTATGGTGAAAGAATACAACCTTGTTGCACACCTTTCTGAATTTTAAAACATTCAGTGTTCCCATGTTCTGTTCGAACAACTGCTTCTTGGTCTAGCTACAGATTTCTTAGAAGTACAATTAAGTTTTCTGGAATACTCATACTTCTCAATGTTGTCCATAGCTTGTCATGATCCACACAATCGAAAACCTTTGTGTAGTCAATAAAGCACAGGTAAACATCCTTCTGATATTCTCTGCTTTCAGCCAAGATCCATCGGACATCAGCAATGATATCTCTCGTTCCACGGCCTCTTCTGAATCCATTTTCTTTGGTATGGCACAAATATGAATCTCCTCCCATTGCTTGGCCAGGTAGCTGTCTTCCAAATTTCTTGACAGATGACTGAGTGCCTCCAGTGCTACATCAGTTTGCAAAAATATTTTAATTTTGTATTCCATCAACTATTGAAGTCTTGTTTTCTGACATTTTCTTTAGTTCAGCTTGACTTCTTCCTTCCATGCTATTCATTCTTGATCATATATTACATCTTGAAATAATTTAACATCAATCAATTCTTTTTGATTCAGTGGCTCTGTGTATTCCTTTGATCTTATTTGATTTAGCCACTACTGTTCAATATTTTGCCCATCGAATTCTTCAACATTGAAACTCAAGATGAATTTTCTTCAGTTATTTCAATTTAAGAGTGCTTAGCATTTTATTCACTTTTGGTTTTCTAACTCCCGGTCTTTGTACATTTCATTATAATACTTTAACTTATCTAGTTGCCTTTTGAAAGTCTCTGGTCAGCACTTTTACTTCATCATTTCTTACAGTTGCTTTACCGTCTCTACACTCAAGAGCAATTTTCAGAGTCTCTTCTGGCATCCACTTTGGTGTTTTTTGGCATTTATTTATTTTCCTTTAATGATCTTTTAGCTTTCTTCATGTATGTTGTTCTTTGGGGCATCCCACAACTCTCCTTGTTTTGGTTATTAGTATCTAATGCAGCAAATGTGTTCTTGACATGGCCTCTAAAATCAAGTGGATTATACTAAAAGTCATATTTTGGTTCTCATGGAGTTGTGTTAGTTTTCATTAGCTTCAGCCTGGACTTGCATATGAGCAACTGATAGTCTGTTCCACAATTGACCCTTGTCCTTGTTTTGGCTGATGATATTGAGCTTTTAGCTTTTCCATCATCAATTCCCATCATGGTGTTGGCAAAGAATATTGAAAATACCATGGATTGCCAGGGAAGCACAGTGACTTCATAGGACAAGCACTGGAATTTGAATCACAAGGTTGGCAGTTCGAGCACACAGGCTCTTTCACAGGTTCATTATATGTTATTTGTTGTTGTTAAGTGCCTTCGAGTAAGTTCCGACCCATAGTGACCCTGTACAGGGTTTCCGAGGCTGTAAATCTTTATGGGAGCAGAAAGCCTCATCTTTCTCCCACAGAGCGGCTGGTGGTTTTGAACTGCTGGCCTTAAGATTCGCAGCCCAATTCGTAACCACTACGCTACCAGAGCTCCTTATTATATGTTATACATCAAGAGAAATATTTGATTAACTGATACTAGGCATGAACCTTATCTAAATGTTCTGGTGTGCAAATTCAGCTCAAAGACAGATTTAAGACTGGAACTCATCCATAATCCAATGATGCCTTTAAGGGGCTTCAACCACAAGCCTTTTATTTTATGTTTCCTATTCTCCCATGTGATTATTCCATTTCTGGTTTTGGTCCTTTGTTATGGATTAAGCTGTTGTTGTTGTTAAGTGCACTTGAGTGGTTACAACTCATAGTAACCCTCTATAGGGTTTCTGAGGAGCAGCTAGTAAACTTTAACCACAGACCTTGTGGTTGAAACTGTCTTTGCAGTCTAGCTCGTTAACCCACAGCTTTATAACAGGATTGTGCCCCTTCAAAACATGTACTAAGTTTCTCAGTCCTATCTCTGTACAGAGGAGCCCTGGTAGCATAGTGGATTGCAGCTGAGTTGTTAATCGCACCATCAGCTGTTCGAATCCACTAGTCTCTCCACTGGAGAAAGATGAGGCTTTCTGCTCCCATAAGTATTTACAACCTTGGAAGTCCTATACAGGGTCTCTGAGTCAGAACTGACTTGGTGACAAACAATTACCATCACCACCATACCTTGGAGCACTGTTGATGTAGTAGGTTACACGTTGGACAACTAAGTCAACAATTGGAATAAACCAGCTATGCCTCAGAAGTAAAAGGAGACTTTCTGCTCCTGTAAAGATTCACAGCCTTGGAAACCTTATACAGGATTTCTATGATTTAGATTACTGGATGGCACACAACAACAACACCATACTTGTGGTTGTAATCTTGTAAACAGACAAGAAATATGATTTTTGTTGTTGTTATTGTTGATAATAAGGGCATATCAGTGTAAGGTGTGTCCCAAAACTAATCAATTATGAGCTATAACATAGAAGATTAAACATTTATGAACAGAGAAGATTACATACAAGTTTAGAAGGGGAAGATAGACACCATGAGAGGATCATCTATAAGCCCAGGAAAACTTGAGTTTCCTGACAAAGAAAGTATTGCCACAGCTGAGATCGTTTAGACTCAGCCTCCAGAACTGTCAGAAGATACATTTCTTTCTTTCTTTTTTTAATAGATGAAACTTCATTTAAAATCTTATCTGCTAACTTAGCAATTCCCACCAACTTTGTTGTTGCTGGTAGGTGCCATCTAGTTGGTATGGACTCATAGTGACCCTATGTAAAACAGAACGAAACACTGGCCAGCATGCTTGAGCCCATTGATGCTGCCACTTGGCCAGTCCATCTTGTTGGGGGTCTTCCTCTTTTTCTCTGACCCTCCACCTTACCAAATGTGATATCCATCTTCAGTGACTGGTCCCTCCTGACAATATGTCCAAAGTATGAGAGATGAAGTTTGGCCATCCTGGCCTCCAAGGAGCACTCTGGCTGCTCTTCTTCAAACAGAGATCTGTTGGTTCTTTTGGTAGCCTATGGCACTTTCAATATTCTCCTCCAATTCCATAACTCAAATGTATCGATTCTTCTACGGTCTTCTTTATTCACTGTACAGTGTTTGCATGCATATGAGGTTATTGAAAATACCATGGCTTGGGTCAGGCACACCTTAGTCCTCAAGCTGACATATTTGCCCCTTAACACTTTAAAAAGATCTTGTGCAGCAGATATGCCTAACGTAATATGTCATTTGATTTCTTGACTGCTGCTTCCATGAGTGTTGATGGTTGATCTAAGAAGAATGAAGTCCTTGACAAGTTCAATCTTCTCTCCATTGATAAGAATGTTGTTGGTTGGTCCATTGGTGAGGACTTTTGTTTTCTTTACATTGAGATGCAATCCGTACCGAAGACTGTGCTCTTTGGTTTTCACAGTAAGTATTTTAAGTCCTCTTCACGTTCAGCAAGCAAGGTTGTATCATCTGCATATAGAAGGTTGTTAATGAGTCTTCCTCCAATCCTGATGTCAAGTTTTTCTTCATATAAGCCAGATTCTCTGATTATTTGTTCAACATACAGGTTGAATAAGTGTGGTAAAATAATACAACCCTGTTTCACATCTTTCTTAATTTTAAACCATTCAGTGTTCCCATGCTTTGTTCAAACAACTGCCTCTTGGACCATGTTCAGATTTCTCATGAGCACAATTAAGTGCTCTGGAATACTCATACGTTGCAATGTTGTCCATAGCTGGTCATAATCCACACAATCGAACTTGGAGAGAAGAAATTTTCAGATGCTTATTGGGAGCCTTAGCAGCAGCCATTGCTGTCTTTTTAGATGGTTGCCTAGCCTTTTTTGCTTCCTTGCCAGCTTCAATGACCTGTTCTAATTGAGCATTTTAATGTCAGGTTTTTTTTATTTCTCTCGGCCATTATATTATCAGTGACAGCCTTCAGGAATATGACTGCATGGCAAGTTCTTATCTTTTGAATTTCTCCTGATTGTCCATATTTTGCGTGTCCTTCTGTACAGAACAGTCCAGTTTACCTAGTGAAAGTTCCTCTTGGAAAATAATACAGAATCAAATTTTGCATTGAAAAATTGGAAAACCTTCCACAGGTCCCAGCACAGCGTGTTCCATGGCTGAGTAGATTTGTACCCACTGAAACTGCACAGTTCAGTCTTCATGGCTGCAGCATCAAAGGAACTTCAAGGAAAGATGACAACTATCTCATTTGTGTTTTTAATGCCATCTATTTGTGGCATTCCTGTTATTGCAGTGCTAGGAGACTCAGACACTCATCTTGTTACTTTTCCACATCTAGAGTGTCCTTTGGACAGCAGTATTTTCCCAGAAAATGCTTCATGAAATCAGAAATGCCTTTCTCTAACATTTTCTGTGATACAATTGCCAGAGGTATCCAGTCAATGATTTGGTCACTCCTGTAATTTGGAGTTATTGTTCACCATTCAGAGAATGGTGTGCTATTTTCATTGCCAGTTATTTCACATAGCCCCGTGAGTTAAGAGTGCTCTGGCTTGCTTATTCTGAGAATAATTATTTCCTGATCTGTTCTTTCCCAAGTCTTAGCTTTTCACGAGGTAATCATATATTGTTGCCTCTATCCTTTCTATCCATTTGGTAGCTTCATGTGATTTCAACTTATTTGAACCATTTAAACAACAGTAAAGAAAAAAAGAACAAAAGAATAAAAGGAAGAAAGAAATCTCTTCTAGATGAATTCAATTCCAATTACTTTGACTTCCTTGCCATCCTCTGACTGTAATTTATAACTCTTTCCAAACTGGCATGCTTAGGAGGTGATAATTCAATTGACAGCTGGAGAAACTGGAACAATTAAAGAAAAAATATTAACATTATTTTTTAACAAAAACTAATGAGTCTCTGTATTTTCAGAATGGTAGAGAAAGAGGTTTGTTCTTGTATGGTTTATAGCATCCCTGGTATTACTTCCTTACTGCATAATCAAGGATTCAATTTATCCTTTTATATAGTCAATAAATAATAATTGAGCATCTGCTATCTGTCAGCCTCTACACTAAGCCTTAGGGACAAAACATGAATTAGATATAAATTATTTTTCTTCTCTCTTCTTGTAATCAGGTTAGATATAAGAAAGCAAAAGAAAGAGTGAAAGGAAGAAGAGATTTGTGTAACTAGAAGAAGCAAGAAAGCAGAAAGAAAAGGAAGGAAATCCAAGAGCTTTGAATAGATGGAAGATGAAAAAGGAAAAAGGAAAAAGGGTGAATCAAGTCAAAGTAGTGATGTTGTTGTTGTTGTTGTTATGTGCCATCCAGTCGGTTCCGACCCATAGCGAACCTGTATAGGGTTTCCAAGGGTGTAAATCTTTACGGGAGTAGAAAGCCTCATCTTTCTTCCGCGGAGCAGCTGGTAGTTTCGAACCGCTGACCTTAAGGTTCGCAGCCCGATTCGTAACCACTACACTACCAGAGCTCCTTAGCAGAGAGAAAATTTTAAAACAAAACAAAATAAAAACCAACAGAAAAAGTAGTAGCATTGGAATTTAGATACCAATATTCTCATATGCTTGCATGCAATTTTTTGTATTTTCTATAACTCAAGTAACTTGATAATAAGCCTTTGAGTTTCAGAACTGACAGTAAAAAAAAAAATGATAATAATCTTATTTTCAGGTTATCTGTCTTTTCCTATTAAATCATAGAATCTCTTCAGATTAATTTGGTCTATTCATGATTTTTCTCATAGCGCTCCCCACCCCTATCCTCCTGTATTTTTTCTCTCAGAGTGTTGTATTGGAGCAGTGGAAAGCTAATATGACTTCAGGGATCACAGATATATGGCTTGAGTCTCAGTTTCCTGGTATCTGTACTAAGTAGTGGCCTGCAGCCTTAAAGTTCTATCTCTTAGGCAAAATAAAGGCTGCAAAGATACGCACAACCTAATATTCAGAACCTGTGAATATGTTACTTTACATGGAAAGAAGGAAACAAAGTTGAAAATGGAAGTCCTTGAGATGGGCAGATTACACTGGATTAACTGAGTGGAGTCAGTGTAATTATGATGCAGTTGTCAGTTTCCATCAAGTCAATTCTAATCCATGGTGATCTTATACATATCAGAAAAAAATGTTGCCTGGTTTTTTGTCATCCTTAAGTACATTACTGTGTCTATTGTGTCAATCCATCTCATTGAGGATTTCTTCAATTTTACTGACCCTCCTCTTTACTAACATAATGTTCCCTTCTAACGACTGGTCTTTCCTGCTGAAGTGTCAAAAACAAACAAGATAAAGTCTTGCCATCTTTGATTCCATGGAGGAGTCAGACTGCATTTCTTTTAAGTTTGATGTGTTAGTTATATTTTGTTGTTAGGTGCCATCAAGTTGGTACTGACTTATAGAGACCTGCACAGCAGAATGAAACACTATCTGATTCTGGGCCAACCTCACTACTATTGCCACACTTGAGGTCATCGATGCTGCCACTTGGCCAATCCATCTCATTGTAGGTCTTCCTCTTTTTCTCTGACCCTCCACCTTACCAAATATGATGTCCTTCTCCAGCATCTGGTTCCTCTTGACAAAATGTCAGAAGTATGAGAAATAAAGTTTGGCCATCTTGACCTCCATGGAGCACTCTGGCTGCACTTCTTCCAAAACGGATCTATTGGTTCTTCTGGCAGCACATGGCACTTTAAATATTCTCTTCCAACACGATAACTCAAAAGCATCAAATCTTCAATGATCTTCTTTATTCAATGTCCAGCTTTTGCATCCATATGAGGTTATTGAAAATACAAAGGCTTGAGTCAGGTGCACCTTAGTCCTCAAGCTGACATCTTTGCTCTTCAACACTTTAAAAA
>NW_006408774.1:1750796-1751371 GCF_000296735.1 Chrysochloris asiatica
ATCTGGTGAGGTCCATGTGTATAGTCATCTCTTATACTGTCTAAAGAAGGTATTTGAAATGAACAAATCATTGGTTTTACAGAATTCTATAATGCATTCTCCAGCATCATTTCTATCACTAAGGCTATATTTTCCAACTTCTTATCCTTACTTGTTGCTCCTGAACTTTGCATTCTAATCACCAGTAATGAGAAATATATCTTGATTGCACGTTTTATCAGTTTCATATTGAAGAAGTTGTTAGAATTGTTCTATTCATCCTCACTGTCTTTAGTGGTTGGTGCATAAATGTGAATAATAGTCGTATTAACTGGGCTTCCCTGCAGGCACATGGATATTAACCTCTCACAGACAGCGTTGTACATCATGACTGATCTGGATATGTTCTTTTTGACAATGAATGCAACATCATTCCTCTTCAATTTGTCATTCTCAGCATAGAAAACCATGTGGTTGTCAGATTCAAAATTTGTTGTTGTTGTTGTCAGGTGCCAACGAGTCGGAACCGACTCATAGCGATCCCATGCACAGCAGAACGAAACAATGTCCGATCCTGGGCCAACCTCACTACCGCT
>NW_006408774.1:1765319-1769607 GCF_000296735.1 Chrysochloris asiatica
ATTATCATCCAATACCATAACTCAAATGCATCAGTTCTTCTATAGTATCCCTTATTCACTGTCCAACTTTCATGTGCATATAAAAAATACCATGGCTTTGATCAGATGCACCATAGGCCTCAAACTGACATCTTTGCTCTCAAATACTTTAAAGAGGTCAGGGGCAGCAGATTTGCTGTACAATGCAATAGGTCATTTGATTTCTTGACTGTGGCTTCCATGAGTGTTGATGATAGATTTGAGCAAAATGAAGTCTTTGACAACTTCTGCTTTTATATAGATGTTGTTCATTTGTCCAGTAGTGAGTATTTTTGTAGTCTTTACATTGCAATGCAACCCACACTGAATTCTGTGGTCTTTGACCTTCATCATTAAGTATTGTACTGATTATTGTTGTTGTGAAGTGCCATCCAGTCGATTCCTACCCATAGCGACCCTGTGTAGGGTTTCTGAGGAGCATCAGGTGAGCTTTAACCACTGATATTGCAGTTCAAATGGCTTTGCAATCTAGAGCATTAACCAACAGTGCCATACCAGAACTCCACTGTATTGATTGTTGTTGTTGTTGTCAGGTGCCATCGAGTTGGAACCAACTCATAGCGACCCCATGCACAGCAGAACGAAACAATGTCTGATCCTGGGCCAACCTCACTATTGCTGCCACACTTGAGTCCATCAATGATGCCACCTGGCTGATCCATCTCGTTGGGGGTCTTCCTCTTTTTCTCTGACCCTCCCCTTACCCAGCATGACATCCTTCTCCAGTGACTGTTTTCTCTGGACAATATGTCCAAAGTATGAGAGACGAAGCTTAGCCATACTGGTAATCATGACATGGAATGTACTAAGTATGAACCTAGGAAAATTGGAAACTGTCAAAAATGAAACACAATGTATAAACATCGATATTATAGGCTTTAGCAAGCTGAAATGAACTGGTGTTGGCCATTTTGAATCTGACAATCACATGGTTTACTAAACTGGAAATGACAAATTGAAGAGAAATGACATCACATTCATCTTCAAAAGGAACATACCAAGAGCAGTGAATAAGTACAATGCTGCCTTGGATAGGATAATATTCATACACTTACAAGGATGACCAGTTAATATCACTTTTTTATTATTCATATTTACAAACCAAGCACTAAAGCTGGTGATGATGGAATAGAAGCATTCTACCAAAAAGAATCAAACATGCAATTAAGATGTACTGATAACTGGAATGCAAACTTTGGAAACAATGAGGAAGGATTAATAGTTGGAAAATAGTGACTTCGAAGTAGAAATGATGCTGGAGATCACATGATAGAAATTTGTAAGACCAATTATTTATTCATTGCAAATAACTTTTTAAAACAACATAAAAGACACATTGATCTCACCAGATGGAAGACACAGAAAAAAAATATTCCAGCTGTGGAAAGAGATGGTGGAAAATCTCCATATCATCAGCCAGAACAAGGCCAGGGGCAAACTGAACAAAAGACCATCAACTGCTCATATTCAAACTTAGGTTGAAGTTGAGAATTACAGCAAGTCCACAGGAGCCAAAATATGACCTTCAATATATTGCACCTGGCTTTAGATATCACCTGAAGAACAGATTGGTGCATTAGACATTAAATATTGAAGACCAGAAGAGTTGTGGGATGACATCAAGAACATCATATAGGAAGAAAGCAAAAGGCCATTGAGAAGAAAAAAAAAAGATGGAAAAGACCAAAATGGATGTTGCAAGAGACTCTGAAACTTGCAATACAGTGTCGAGATGCTAAAGCAAATGGAAGAAGTGAGGAGACACAAGAGATAAATAGAAAATTTCAAACGTTAGATTGAGAAGGCAAAGTCAAATATTATAAGGAAATTTGCAAAGACCTGTAGTTAGAAAACCAAATGAGAACAGGCTTGCAGTATTGAAGATTCTATTGGCAAAATACTGAAAATGATGAGGAAAGCATCAAAAGAAGATGGAATTAATACAGGGATTCACTGCAACAAAAAGAAATGATTGATGGCCAACCATTTAAAGAGGTAGCATATGATCAAATGTCAATGATCCGGAAGGAAGAATTCCAAGGTGCATTCGAGTCATTGGCAAAGAACAAGACATTGGGAACTGATAGGATACAAACTGAAACATTTCAATAAATTGATATGGCACTGGAGACACTCACTCATCTATGCCGTGAAATTTGGAAGACAACTACCTGGCTAACTGAATGGAAAATTTTTCATATTTGTGCCCATTCCAAAGTGGTTACCCAAAGGAATGCGGAAATCATCAGACAGTATCATTAATATCCTATGTGAAGAAAGTTTTACTAAAGGTAATACAGTAATGGCTGCAACCATACATTCATTGGCAATGAACTCCCAGAGGTTCAAACCAGATTCAAAAGAAGATGTGGAATGAGGGATTGTTGATGTCAGATGGATTTTAGTTGAAAGAAGAGAATACCAAGATGATGTTTACCTGTGCTCTATTGACTGCACAAAAGCTTTTAATTGTGTGAGCCATAACAAACTATGGACAACATTATAGAATATGAGTACTCTGGAACAATTAATTATGCTCATGAGGAACTTGTACATAAGCCAAAAGGCAGTTGTTCAAGAAGAACAAGGGATCAGTGAATGGTTTGAAATTAGGGAAGGTGTTTGCCAAGGTTGTATTCTTTCAACATACCTTTTCAATCTGTATGCTGAACAAATAATCTAAGAAGCTGGATTATATGAAAAAAACAAAACAAAAAAGTGGCATCAGGATGGGAAGTAGACTCATTAACATCCTGCGATATGTAGATGATACAACCTTGCTTACTGAAAGCGAAGAGGACTTACAATATTTATTGGCAAAATTGAGGTTCTGTGAAAAAGGCTTCCATGACATGGGTTAACACAATGACAACAGTGCTCTCAATTGTAACAAGAATTGTAAGATTGGCAAAGGATTGGGCAATGTTTTATGCTATTGTGCATAGGGTTGCTATGAGTCAGACCTGAACGGACAATAGCATTCTTCAATCAGAATTTCTATGGATGCTGCCCTCTATAAAAACTGATGAAGTAGAATCAGAATAGATTGTTGTTGTTGTTAAGTGCCATTGAGTCGATTCTAACCCATAGTGACCCTGTATAGGGTTTCCAAGGAGCAGTTGGTGAGCTTGAAACACTGACCCTGCAGTTAAAATGACTCTGCATTCTGATGCATTAGCTCACAGCCACACACCAGGACTCCTCAAAATATATAGAGTAAGATATTTGGCCTTTGAAGTCAAAGGCTACCTGAATCTGAGCACCAGCTCCACTTATTAACTAAGTTACACTATTGTTGTTAAGTGCTATTGAGTCTGTTCCAAATCATAACAACCCGGTATAGGGTTTTTGAGTATTGACTGGTGGATTTGAACTGCCAACTCTGAAGTTAGCCATTCAGTATTTATACTATAGCACCACACCAGAACTCCCTGAGTGACACTTGTCATTGTTGTAGTTGTTCTGTGCCGTGGAGTCAGTTCTGACTCATAGCGACCCTGTACAGGATTTCTGAGGCTGTAACTCTTTATGGGAGCAGAAAGCCTCATCTTTCTCCTGCGGAACAGCTGGTAGTTTCGAATTGCTGAGCTTGCGGTTCACAGCCCAATTTGTAACCACTACGCTACCAGAGCTCCTTTGAGTGGCACTAGGGACATTTTATCTCTTCCTTGACTCTTATTCTGTTCTACAAATTGAGGATAAAGAGCCTGCTTGACAATGTCACCATGAAGATGAAATATTATCAATAGGTAGAGGCTTTAGTGCATTCCAGATTATTTAATGGAATCTTGTAAAACAGTTGTTGTTGAGTTGTTTCTGATCCATGGCAACCCCAGGTGTTGTAAGGTTTTAATGGGTGTGACCTTTCAAAAGCATATCACCAGGTCTTACTTCAGGGAACTCTAGGTAGGATTGAGTCATCAACATTTTGTTTCTTAGATTAGGGATTAAATGTTAGTACCACCCAGCAACATCTGAAGGATGTCTGTTGTGTGCTAATTTTTGCTTTTGTGATCCATGATATGATGATCATACTATTTTAACTTGATATTTGAATAATAGAATGTTTTAATAGTTGATACAATTTGGCAATTTGAAACATTTTTTAAAATAGAAAATCATAACTAAGGAGAAATTTATTATCATTTAGTTTAAGGGTAAACCATACAGTTATTTTTTGTAACACAATTAAACATCCTAAACTAATAAAGCATTACTTAATAATTAACAACTTTAATTATATAGTTTA
>NW_006408774.1:1769707-1773193 GCF_000296735.1 Chrysochloris asiatica
AACATCGGCTTTACACAATCATTTCTTTGCGATTATTACAATATTCTCCTTGCAACATCATTCAACAGTATTTGCTTCCATTGACTCTGTTTTTCTTTTTGGGGGGGAGGGGTGGGGTGCGGAGATGTACACAAAAATACTCAGGACTATATAATAATTTAAACAACCAAAGGGCACATTCTGCAAGCCTGCCTCCTGTCCGCCAACACTCAGTCCCTCTCATTCCTTAATTCTAGAGTCTTAAGATGGTCCCTCTCTCTGTGTACTCATCTCTGCCTCCATCTCTGGGTCACTGCTTCTCTGGATAGGGTCCCGCATTCCACTTGTGCTTTTTTTCCTTTGGTGGTCCTACGAGCTTCTGTTTTGGACTGTAAGATTAACTACTTTTGTTACAAAACTTCTATCTTTACAGTTGTGACAGTTGCAATTAGTCATGATAACAATTACTATTGAATCATAAGAATCTTATCCCATTTCTTTTCTACAGACCCGTCTAGACAAGATGAAAACTGTTCTGTGGGGACTCTGTCTTCCTCTGCATACTCTTAAACTAAATTCCCTCTTGAAAACGTGTAAACCAGTCACTTTATGCCTTTATCACCCCCTCATTTTAGATAGTCAATAACTAAATTTCCAGTCCCTATCTACCCTGTCGCTATGAGTTGGTTCCGACTCCAAGCACATAATCAACCAACCATCAACTCTGTATACAGAGGGGATAGGATTGACATTTGAATTGAAGACTCCTTTCCTCTTAGTTGGTATTTTGAGGTACAAACAGATCTGTGTTGGACAAAGTGCAGCCAGGGTACTCCTTGGAGGCCAGTATGGCCAAACTTTGTCTCTCATACTTTGTACATATTGTCAGGAGGGACCAGTCATTGGAAAAGAAGATCATGTTTGGTAAGATGGAGGGTCAGAAAAAAAGAGGAAGACCTCAGTGAGATGGATTGGCAAAGTAACAGCATCAATGGCTCAAGAGTGGCAATAATTCTGAGGTAAACCCAGAATCAGGCAATGTTTAATTCTGTTGTACATAGGGCCGTAATGAGTCGGTATCAACTCGATGACACCTGGCAACAACTAACAACAAGGTATTTCTATTTCAAACTTTCTAAGGAAGTGCCATAATGTTTGTTTTCCAGAGTGATTGGAACATTTTGCATTTCAACCAACAATGTAGGAGAGTCCCAGTCTCTCCACATCCTTGCCAGCATTTATTGTCCTCTGCTTTTTTGAACTTCGCTGTTATTGCTAGTGTGAAATGATATCTTATTGTTGTTTTGATTTGCATTCTCCAATGGCTAATGATCATCAACAATTTTTCATTTGTTTGTTCGCTGCCCAAATCTCTCCCTTGGTGAAGTGTCAGTTCATGTCCTGTGCCCATTTTTTAGATTAGGTTGCATGTCTTTTTTTGTAGAAGTCTTGTAGTTTCATACAGATTTTAGAAATTAGTCTCTTGTCTGATAGTTGTTTGCAAAAGATTTTGTCCCTTTCTGTGGGATCCCTTTTTACTCTTTTGGTGAAATCCTTTGATGCACATAATTTTCTAATTTGTAGAATGTCTCAATAATATATTTTGTCTTCTTTTGTTTGTGTAATATTCACAATGCTTGGTAGTCTATTTGTGTCCTAGATCAGAGCCCTTACATTTGTCCCTATTTTTTCATTGATGACATTTATAATTCTGGGATTCAAATTTAAGTCTTTAATCCATGTTAGGTTGGTTAGTATATATGGTGTGAGATAAAGGTCTTGTTCTAAACGTTTGTATATAGATTTCCAATTCTGCATGCACCGTCTGTTTAAGAGACTATCTCCTTGCCTTCAATGTACTTAATTAAGCCCTTTGTCAAAGATCATGTGGCTGTATGTGGATGGGTTAATTTCTGGATTCTTGATTCTGTTCCATTGATCTATGTATCTTTCATTGTAACAGTATCAAGCTGTTTTTACCACTGTATCCATGTAGAAAATATTGAAATCAGTGATTGAGAGGCTTCCAACTTTATTCTTCTTCTTAAGCAGTGCCTTGCGTATCCTGGGTCTCTTTCCTTTCCATATATAGTTGGTAATTGTTTTTTTCCATCACTCTAAAGAATGTCGTTGAAATCTGGGTTGAGATTGTATTGTATGTGTAGATTGCTTTTGGTAGTATTGACATTTTCACAATGTTAAGTCATCCTATCCAGGAGCATGATATATTCTTCCATTTTCGTAAGTCTGTTTTGGTTTCTTGCAGTAATATTCTGTAGTTTTATTTGCACAGGTCCTTTGTTTCTTTGGTTACATTTATTCCTAATATCATTTGGGTGGCTATTGTAAATGGTATTGCTTTCCTAATTTCTTTTTAAACTTTGGCATTATTAGTATAGAGGAATTCAACAGATTTTTGTGTATTGATCTTGTACCCTGACACTTTACTGAATATTCCAATGATTTCCAGTAGCTTTTTTGCTGAATCTTTGGAGTTTTCTATGTATAGCAGCATATCGTCTGCAAATAGAGAGAGTTTTACTTCCTCTTTGCCAATTTGGATGACTTTAATTTACCTATCTTGCCTTATAGCTCTTGCTAAGATTTTCAAAACACTACTGAATAGGAATAGCAATAAAGGACATCATTTTCTGGTTCCTGTTCACAAAGGGAAGGCTTTCAGTTTCTCTCCATTGTGAGTGATGTTAGCTGTTGGTTTTGCATATATGTTCTTAATTATGTTGAGGACTTTCCTTTCTATTCCTACTTTGTTGAGTGTTTTTTAAAAGGAATGGATGTTGGATTTTGTCAAATGCCTTGTCTGCATCAATAGATATGATCATGTGGTTCTTTTCCTTTTTTTAAAATTTATAAGGTGGATTACATTGATAGTTTTTCTAATGTTGAACCATCCTTGTTCATGATGTATTATTTTTTGGATGTGCTGTTGAATTCTGTTGGCTAGGATTTTGTTTAGAATTTTTGCCCTCGTGTTCATGAGGGATATTGGTCTATAATATTCTTTCTTAGTGATGTCCTTCCCTGGTTTTGGTATGAGGGTTATGCTTGCTTCATTAGGTATTAGGAAGTTTTCCATTCTCTACTATATTCTGGAATAATTAGAGTAGAATTGGTGACAGCCCTTTCCTGAATGTTTGGTAAAGCTCACCAGTGAAGCCATCTGGACCTGGACTTTTTTTGGTTGGCATTTTTTGATGACAAGGTCAATTTCTTCCTTTGTTATGTCTATTCAAGTTTTCTACTGCATTCTGTTTAAGTTTAGGTAGATCATGTTTTTCTAAAAATGTATCCATCTCCTCTTGATTTTCAAATTTGTGAAATTCAGTGTTATCCTTTTTATTTTTATTAGTTATGGTCTGACATCACCTGCTTGTTTTCTGTTGTGTGTATTCTCTGTCTTCTCTCTCTTTTCTTTTGTTAAATTTCCCAATGGTTTGCAAATTTTACTAATTCTTCCAAAGAATCAGCTTCTTGTCTTGTTGATTC
>NW_006408774.1:1776098-1778006 GCF_000296735.1 Chrysochloris asiatica
CAGCTGTTCTGTGGGAGAAAGATGAGGCTTTCTGTTTCCGTAAAGATTTGCAGCCTTGGAAACCATGTTACAGGGTTGCTATGAGTCAGAACCAACTCCATGGCACATAATAACAACAAATAGTTCAGGGCTGGGTGTAACCATTTTGCACCGCTGTTTGGTTTTAAGTGAAAACTTTCCCTTTCAATTCTGAGCAGATCTATGCACATGTATAGTAGAACCCTCCAGGAAGGCAGGAGTTTCACTAACTTAGTCACTCCATATAGTCACCAGAATGGAGGTGTGCAGATAGTAAAAGACCAATGAACAGAGACAAAACAAACAAACAAAAAAGAATGTCCACAATATTATCTCTGAGAATCGGTCAGGTGTCAGGTGTCAACAGTGGCTCTGATTCTTCCTCTGTTCCATCTTGCCTAAGATGATTGTTCCAGCATCGACTCAGACTGGCCAATCAGAAAAAAATACCAGTTTTTGTTTGTTTGTTTGTTTGTTTGTTGTTTGCTTCGGCTACAAATTCCACTGCCTTCAAGCTTTCAAACTTTCTAAATATTCCTTTATATGTAGCTCAAAGTTCTAGGGCCATCCCCAGAAACTGCTTTGTCCAATAGTCTGTGTTATTGCTGATGGAGATCCTCACTGTATTTCTCCCGGATCTGCCATCAAGACTCGCCTCCTCTGAAACAATAGTTTTTAATATATCTTTGATATATATTTTTTTAATAAGATCACAGGACATAATGTGTTTCTAACTTAATTCAAGTAATGTTTGACAACCTTGATACTCTAAGTCATTAGCTTTTCTCTAAGAAAGTGGTTCAGCTTGATAAGTAGCTATAGTTTTTTAACCAGAACCTATCTGTCTTTGGACCCAAGTGAAGTTTTATGGCAGAGGATAGCACAGAAGGTTGCCATAAAATCTAACAAATGTCACATGATAATTAAACAGATTAATCACTTTGACCATCAAAGAAGTTGACCACCGTGACTGCAAAGCATTAAGACTTGGCAAGTCATGATTAAAAGTCATCAGGGACATAAAACTCAATGTCTGTGAATGTTCCCAAGAAGATTGACTTAGCTCTATAATATGGACCTCTGCAAGGGATCTGGAAACAAGCCTTCCATCACCTTGCTCTCTAAGCACTTCAAGAGGCAGTCACTGGAAAGGAGAGAAAAGCTCCACTGGTTTAAAGCAAAACCAACATAATGGCCAATATCTTGTGGCTTTTCAACCTCCAGCTCTTGGGGTTATTACTTAATGCCTACTAACTGGCATTCTTGTTTCCTCTCGAGGTCAATTTTTATCTTCATCCCACATACACATGTTAGAAATCTTCTAGAAATATAAATCAATCTTGCAATTCTCTTGAATATCAGTTTCCAAAACGTACTCCAACAAAAGACCACAAATTGAGTAGCTTTAAAAAATTGAAATTTGTTTTTGCACAAATATGGAAGCTAGAAGTCCAACCAATGGGTCAGCAGTATCATGTTCCCGCCATAGTTTCTATTGGAAGATCCGTTCTGATCTCTTCAAGCTTCTGGTGGTCCCAAGTATTCCTTTGTTATAAATGCATTTCATATGGCAGCATGTAGGATAAGTTCTGTAGAATAAGCACTGGACTAGAATGTCTGTTTGAATCCCAGCGTAGGCAGTTCAAACTCACCAGTTACTCCTGGGAAAACCTGTGAGTCAGAAACAACTCATGGCACTTAACAACAACAATCTTTCCACTGTCTCTCTCTCTGTCTAATCTCACTTTTATAATCATACTGCTCAGATAATATACTGTATGTTTTTAAATTATGAAAGGTGTGTGACAAGTTTGTATTCTTTCACCATATTTATTCAACCTCTATGCTGAACAAATAATCCAAGAAGCTGGATTAGATAAAGAAAAATGT
>NW_006408774.1:1778889-1785839 GCF_000296735.1 Chrysochloris asiatica
CTCTAATTTATTGTTGTTGTTGTTATTAAGGGCCTTTGAGTCAGTCCAACTCATAATAACCTTGTATAGGGTTTCCAAGGAGCGGCTGATGAGTTTGAACTTGTGGTTCAAACTGATCTTGAAGTCCAGCGCATTAACTCACAACACCAATATGTTGCTAGCTGTCATCAAATCTATCCCCAACTCGTGGCTATTCCATGCACAGTGGAATTAAACATTGCCTGTCCTGCCCTTTTCCAATGATTTGTTATGGATCAAACCCATGTGATATATAAGGTGTTGATTGACTGATTTTTTGGAAACAGGCCTTTCTTCCTACTCTGAAATCTCCTTGGAAGTTCCCTTGAAACCTTTTCAGTACACAAATATTCAGTGGTGGCTGTACCTGAGGTTCATAGACCGTGAATCAAACTTGGAACGCCAACATAGATAGTAAGGATCTGCCACTGAACCACCACAAAGCCATGGTCCAAACCCAACAGCTGCTCCTTGAAATCTCTATACATGGTCACTATGAGTCAGACTGACTCCACAGAACTTACATCACTAGGTACTTGGTCTTATGGAGGTAGGGACTAGACCTAGTTGTCTTCTTTTGTGAGTCAGTTGAGGCAAGAAAAGAAGTAGCTCTAGCACACAAGATTGAGAGTATTTGTGCTTACATAGACTGGTTTCTCCAGCTTATATCTGTTGTTGTTGTTGTTGTTAGGTGTCACCAAGACTTTACTGAGTCATAGCAACCCTATACACAGCAAAACAAAACAATGCTTAGTCCTGTGCCAACCTCACAATCGTTGCTACATTTGAGCAAATCGCTGCTGCCACTTTGCCAATCCATCTCACTGGGAGTCTTCTTTTTCTCTAACCCTTTATTTTACCAAACATGGTATACTCACTCTTGACAATATTTCTGATATATGAGACAAAGTCTGGCTATCCTGGCTTCCAAGGAGCACTCAATCTCTACTTCTTACAAAACAAATTGGTTTGTTTTGTTTAGCAGTCCATTATACTTTTGATAGTCTCCAAAACCATAGGGCAAACGCATCAATTCTTCTACTGTCCTCATTCACTGTCCAAATTTTGCTTGTTTCATTACACCTTAGTCCTCAAACTAACATCTTTGCTCTTCCACACTTTAAAGAGGTTTTTGTAGCTGATTAGCCTAATACAATATGTTGTTTGATTTCTTGACTGCTGCTTACATGAGTGTTGATGGTTGATGCAGAAAAATGAAGCCTTTTACAACTTCAATCTTTTTTTTTCCCATTTATGTGGCTGTTTACTCGTACGGTGATAGGGATTTTGTTTTCTTTACATTGATGTGTAAGCCATACCAAAGTCTTTCGCCATTTATTTTTATCAGTAAGTATTTTAAGTCCTCTTCACTTTTAACAAGCAAGGTTGTATCACCTGCATCTTACAGCTTGTTAATGGGTTTTCCTCCAATCCTGATGTCATGTGTTTCTTCATATAATCCAGCTTCTCTAATTATTTGCTCAGCATACAGATTGAACAAGTATGGTGAAAAAATACAACCCTGGTGCACAGCTTTCCTAATTTTAAAACATTCAGTGTTCCCTTGTTCTGTTCAAACAACTGCCTCTTGGTGTATGTACAGGTTCCTCATGAGCAAAATTAAATGTTCTGGAATATTCATTCTCTGAAATACTGTCCATAGCTTTTCAGGATCCACACAATAATAATCGTTTGCATACTCAACAAAGCACAGGTAAGCATTATTCTGGTATTCTCTGCTTCCAGCCAAGATCCATCTAATGTCAGCAAAGGTATCCCTTGTTCCATATACTCTTCTGAATCTGGCTTGGACCTCTGGAAGTTTTCTGTCAATGTATGGTTGCAGTAGCTGATGTCCAGATGTGCTGATTTGCATAGTCTCTACTGAGGGAGCATCAACAACATAAAGAATAGAGTTTCACCAATTAGAGGCAAGAGATAGAAAGAAGTGAGCAGATAAGTAGTTCAAGCTTCTTCCCTTGATAAACCCTAAGACAGATAATGGCTTCCACATGATCCTTGTGAGATGACAAGGAGCCTGAATTATAAGTGGCACTTTGATACTATGGCCAGAGTCAGCTTGGTCATCTATCACCTGAAATTGTTCTCCTTTCCTGCTTTATGCTCAGGTGTTTTTTGTTTTTTTTCTTGCCTTTTTTCCCCTCTTGAGATGGTACACTACATAGAGCACTGAATATATTCTCTTGTTTTCAACTCTATTTTCCGAGAAGCTGCATTTAAAACAGTGTCAGCCTGACAAGCAGGGAGTGAATGAGGAAACCAAAAATATGTATATTAGCTTATTAGTACTATTGTAACAAAGTACCACAAGCTAGGTAACGAAGTAACAGAAAGTCTGAAATTATGATAACAACAGGTCATCTTCTCTCTGATATTTCTAGAAAAAAAAATTGTGTCATTCTGGTGTTGCTGACAATTTTTGGTGCTTCTTAGCTTGTAAATATAATACTCCAATTTCTGCCTCTATAGTTATATGTTATTCCTCCTTTTGTTAACCTTTCTGATAACACCATTCATATTGGATTAGCTTTTGTTGGGTGTCATTGAGTTGATTTTCAACTCCTAATGGCCCCAGTGTGACAGAACAGAACTGCCTGATTGGGTTTCCTAGGCTGTAATCGCTCTGGGTGCAGATCATCAAGAGTTTCTTCTGCATAGTCACTGGGTGGGTATGAACAACCGACCTTTAAGTTATCCATCAAGTGCTTAACTATACTTCTACCAGGGCTGTTTTTATCAAATTAGGGCCCATACTAATTTAATGAAATATCATTTTATCTTGATGCACCTGCACAAGTAATATTTTCATATTATATTATATTTTTAGGAACCCAGTGTTAGGACTTTAATATATCATATAAAATATAATATATCATATGAGGGGCATTCAACCCATAATAATAGCAGATAATACTGAACAAGTAGATAGGTATAATCTAATAGGGTTTGTTGATCAGAGAAGGGTATTTAGATTCTGGTTGCAATTCATGTATTCATAAGAATTCTTTAAGCTAAGTACAACACATTCTTTTTTTTTTTAAAGAAGATAACTTTGTCTATTTTATGGGTAGCAGTCTGTGACTAGATGAATTCCTGTTGTGCAGTAGGCATTTATCACAAGGATGCATACTTGAATGCATATCTCCTTTAACAGGCTGCAGTCTTCTAGTTTAGGTCAAATCATTTCTCACAAGCATGGACATACCCATTAATAAATGTTTTTGGTAAAGAGTCAAACAGCATATGCAAATTTTAATTTAAGCTACTGGTTTTTCCCTTCATCCCATAAACTTCCTTTCTCTCTACTAATCCCCAATCTTCCCCTTAGGCCTCATTTTTTTTATTGAGTTTGGGTTAAGAGCCTGTACTGTTAACTATGATTTAAGAGGTGATTTAGTAAGATTTAGCATCTCTAAAATTATTCTGCAGCTGAATTGAAATAGGAATATTCTTTTGGTCAAACTAATTAAACTTTGAATATTTTACAAGGTAGCTTCTTGCATTATCTTTGCTCACATATGCAGCAAAGTGGAATTGTGACCACTTATATTGAGAGAGCTAAGAATTTAAACCTTTCCACATAAGCCTTGGGCTCTTTCTTTCAATCCAGGATAATTGTGTATGCTACAAACTGTCGATCTCAAGAAAGGTTATTATTAATCTTCTATGAAAGCCAGAGTTCAGCTTTGGATCTGTGGAGGGTCATGAAGGGTGGCCAACAAGTAGAAAGCAGGACACACATTTCCCCTTTTTCCACAAAAGATATAGCATTCAATATTCGTGGTGAAATCATTTATACATATTTTGAGCCAATGCAGAAAGAATGTATGGTCTCATAAATTTTACACTATTAAGTTTCTAAGCCACTTATTCATAAGTCTTGCATAATTTTTATGTATTGTGCCCTATCTTTCCCTCCACCTGTCTAAAAGCCCCTATTCCCTGTCCTTAATACTAAGAAATGAGGCAGATCAGAGTGGAATGTGTTCACCAATAGAAGTGTAGACTTGCTAGCATGGTCCTTAAACCAATACCAATCCAGTTCAGTTCTAAGTGAGAGAAAAAGTCCGTAGTTGAAGACCCTAGTGAATAGCAATAGCAAAAGTTTAAAGAAAGGAATATATGAGTAAAACAGGATTGATAGACCTGAGCTGAGAATGAGATGAAAGCATGTAGAGACCAGAGCAGAGATTTTCAACCATTAAATTTTTTTTTTTTTGAAGGAGCCCTGCTGATGTTGTGGTTTAGGCATAGGGCTGCTAACCACAAAGTCAACAGTTCAAACCCACCATGAATTGACATGATGACAGTGTTTTTTGTTTTATTTTGTTTTTAAATTTTGATGAAAATTTACAAAACAGAACATACATACACCCATTTGTCAATTTCTATTTATAAAATTAAATACATCCTAAATACATCCTGTTACATTCTTTACCTTGCATCACCATTATCACTGTCTCTTTCCCTATTGTTTTATCATCACTGATTTAGACTCACTACCACCTAAACTTCTCATCTGTGTTTTACAGTTACCGATGATAATATTTTTTAATGTTGTGAATTATGTGATAGTTTACATGGGAGAACATTAGCTATACATTCATCCTTTTGTATATTGTTTCACTGCCATGATTACAATCCCCTCCCTGCATCATCAACCAACCAAAGGGTATACCCTGCAAGCCTGCCCCCAGATCATCAGCACACAGCTCTTCTTCCTCTCTGGGTCTAAAGTCCCCAGTCACTCCATCTGTCCATGCCATTGTCCCTGCCTCCATCTCTGGCATCACTACTTCCCTGGGTAGGGTCCTGTTCTCCACTCTTATCCCTTGATGGTCTTAGGAACCTGCATTCCTAGACTGCAAAGTCCCCTCTTTTTGCTACAAAATGTCTACTTTTACATTTCCAACCATCACAATCAGTCCTGATAACAATTATTCACTATTGTATCACAAGAAATCTATCCGCATTTCCTTTCATCAGCCCCACCTAGACAGACTGGATACTACAAAGTGGAAATCGTATCTTCCTCCACGACATCTGGATCTAGGCTCCCTCTTGAAAACTTGTAAGCCAGTCACTTCTTGCCTTTGTAGTCACTTCTTGCCCCTCCCCATTTTGGATAGCCAATGTTCAAGTTACCCATCCATGTCTAGTCTGTGTATGGAGGGTGTGGGAATGATCCTCGCTGCAAAAATTTGTTCCCTCTTTTGAGCTACTGCATCCATAGGTATAGGTCATGTTCATCAAATTGTATCGGATTACTCCTTTTTTCCCTCTTCTTTCTTCTTCTAGTTGAGCTCTTACCATCCAGTCATTGAAGCCAGGTCAAGGGGTATTATCTGCATGTGTGAGTGTTCTTATGTATATGCCCTCTCTTCTTATCAGAAGGGCACTTCACTCTCTACTCTAGTTCTCTGTGGCTATGTCACTGACTCTGGGCCCAAGAGTCCCCAGGTCTTGCCAAACTGCAACTCAACCAGGTAGGTCTCCAGGAGTCTATTGAACATTGTAGGGCTTAGCTCACAACTTCATTGCTGTTTTTCCCTCATTTCCACTTATCAGTGATGAATGTGGTCACCAATCAGAATGTGTATTCACATTGAGTTTTAGTTACATCCCAGGAACCAGCAAAGAATCTCCCCTCCCCCTTTAGTATGGGTTCTTTTCCTTAATCTTTTACAGTAGTGGTCATATGCAGTATTTCTCTTTTTGTGACTGACTGACTTCACTCAAAACAATATCCTAAAATTTCATCCATGTTATGCTGTGATTTTCAGCTTCCTTGTTATTCTTCAAGGTATCATAATATTCCATTGTGTGTATGTACCACAGTTTGTTTATCCATTCTTTAGTGGATGGGCATATAGACTGTCTCCATCTTTTTGCTATTGTAAATAGTGCTGCTATGAACATTGGTGTGCAGAGATCTACTTGTGTTATGGCTTGTATTTCTTGTGAGTAAATACCAAGTAAAGGAATTGCTGGATCAAGTTATTTCTATTTCTAACCTTCTGAGGAAGCCCATATTGCTTTCCAGAGAGGATGGACCATTTTCCAATCCCATCAACAATGCTGAAGTGTCCCAGTCTCTCCACATCCCCACCAGCATTTATTGTCCTCTACTTTTTTGGCCTTCACTGTTGTTGCTGATGTGAGATGATATCTCATTGTTGTTTTGATTTGCATCTCTCTAATGACTAGTACTGGTGTGGCACTGTGGGTTAATGTGCCAGGCTGCAAAACCGTTTGAACTGCAAGGTCAGTAGTTCAAGCTCACCAGCTGCTCCTTGGAAACCCTATATAGGGTTTTTATGGGTCAGAACTGACTCAACAGCACTTAACAACAACAATGGCTAGAAATCATGAACATTTCTTTATGTTTCTTAACTGCCCAGATCTCCTCCTTTGTGAAGAGCCTATTCATGCCCTGTGCCTATTTTTTAATTGGGTTGTCTTATTCTTGTAGAAGTGTTGTAGTTTCCTATATATTTTAGAAATGAGTCCCTTGTCTGATGTGTCATTACAAAAGATTTTTTCCAAATCTGTGGGTTCCCTTTTTACTCTTCTGGTGACATCTTTTGATGCATATAAGTTTTTAATTTTTAATATATCCCAATCATCTATTTTGTCTACTTTTGTTTGTGTGGTTTTCAAAATATTTTGTAGTCTGTGTATTCCCTGAATTAGTGCCCTCACATTTGTCCCTATTTTTTTCATAATTCTGGGATTCACATGGTCTGTAATCCTTGTTGAGTTGTTTTTTCTATAAGGCGTGAGGTGAAGGTCTTATTTCAGTCTTTTTCATATCACTTTGCAGTTCTTCCAGCATCATCTGTTGAAGAGACTATCACCTCCCCATGTGATATATTTAGGCACTTTGTCGAATATCAGTTGGCTGTACGTGG
>NW_006408774.1:1785939-1786423 GCF_000296735.1 Chrysochloris asiatica
TATGTGGCAGAAAAACTCACCAGTGGTGAGGGTGGGTGATGTCCATTCACTCAGGTACTTCCTCTAGTCACCAGAATGGAGGTGCACAAAGAGTGGTGGGGCCAATGAACAGATACCAAAAAAAAAAAAAAAGAAAAGTTCAGGTCTGGCTCTTGGGCTGAAAGTATCTGTGCATTTATGTGGCAGAAAAACTCACCAGTGGTGAGGGTGGGTGATGTCCATTCGCTCAGGTACCCCCTCTAGTCACCAGAATGGAGGTGCACAAACAGTGGTGGGGCCAATGAATAGATAACAAAAAGAAAAAAATAAAAAAAAAAAGAAAAGAAAATCTGGACAAAGCAAAACTGACAAAGTGTATTGTCCACCTTTGTTCCAAGGTTTCCGTGGCATTTTTCCAGGGTGTGTCTGCTCGCCCACTTGGTCTTGCCGTTTTGTCTTGCCCAAGATGTTGGCTCCATACTGCCAAGCCAGACAGATTCAAAAG
>NW_006408774.1:1787307-1805963 GCF_000296735.1 Chrysochloris asiatica
AATTCACAATAAAACATTAAAAAAAAAAAAAGTACATGATTTCTTTCTTCTGCTTCAAAACAGCAACTAGCTATAATCCTTCTAACTTTTAAAATATTCCCACCTATGTGTTTCTGAGTTTTGGAGCCCTTCCCTGAATCTGCTTTGCCTGGTATTCTGTGGTATTGCTGATGGCGAACCTCACTGCACCTCCACCCTAGCCGCCATCAAGCCCTGCCTCTACTGATGACAATTTGAACTCAAAAAATCAAATTCAATGTTTATTGTGACTATTGTTTATTAATTTTGTTAAAAAGTGGAAGAATCAGTTCTTACCTGTATCAGTCATTGGGCTGCTAGTATATTAAAAATTGAGACTAGAGACAAACGTGATCCTATCGTTTGTACACTGAACATTCAAGCTTGACATGTATTCCCACATCTTTAAAATGTCTATCAATTCCTCATGAGAAACTATTCCTCTCTTACCTTTCCTTCTACAGGCATCCTCCTTTACACATAAGGAAGTTCTTCATGCCAGTTCAGTATTGATGCTTTATAATGCACATGAATCATCCTATAAATGTGTATTTGAATGAGATAAAATGAAATGGAGCAAAATACTCATCCCTCCCCATTGTGTATGCATATTGTGGACAAGAGGGTGTCAAAAAGTTTGTTGAAAAATTTCATCACCTTTTAACTCCATTTTTCCATGAACTTTAATAAGCCTTCTCATATTTATATTTCATCAACAGAGCAACAAGAATTTGAGTTGATTAGATGAAATACAGTTTTTTTCCTCCAACAAATTTCTAGATTCTACTGTTTATTTCCTGGTCTTACTTAGGTAAAGATACAAAACTGTCTATCAAAACATATTTTCCAATCTGAAAAAACACTATGATATTCAAGATTTATGGAATTTTTTTTTATTATATATCACTGTTTTCCACCTTTATATATCTAATAGGCCACCACTCATCTGTCAGTTTGTTGTACTGTGTTGTCTTGAGTGTTGCTGTGATTTTGGAAGGTATTTCACAGGTATTTTAAATACCAGCAAGGTCACCCATGATGGACAGGTTTCAACCATTTGACATAAGGAATTATACCCTTTGTTCCAGTCCTCATCTAAATCTGGCTTGAATCTCCAGCAGTTCACTGTCAAAGTAATGTTGCAGCCATTTTTGTAGTATCTTAGGTAAAATTTTACTTGCATTTGATATTGCCCAAGAATTTCTGCATTCCGTTGAGTCACCTCTCTTTGGAATGAGCACATAGCTGTATTTGCCACATAGATGTATTCTAAATTTCTTGGCATAATTGGAGGAGTGCCTCCAGTTATTTCTGTTTTTTGAAACATTTCAATTTGTATTCTATCAATTCCCAGATTCTTGTTATTTTTCAAGGCCTTCAGTCCAGCTTGGAACTCTTCCTTCAGTAACACTGGCTCTTAATCATATGCTGACTCTTGAAAGGGTTGAACATTGAATATTTCTCTTTGGTACAGTAACTACATCTAACCTTCTAGTAATATGCCTGTACTTACTCATAGGAAGCACTCAATATGAAATCCTACTGGCAAGGGCAACTGAAAAATGTAACTTCAGTGCAGCAGCCTTTATGATTGAAGTGTAGAAGGTGAAAATAAGTTGTTAGCAGAAAATATGGCACTACATTAGTGAAAGCTGGACAGTGAATAAGGAAGATCGTAGAAGAATTGATGCCTTTGAGTTGTGGTGTTGGAGGAGAATACTGAAAGTGCCATGGACTGCCAAAAGAACCAATAGATCTGTTTTGGAAGAAGTACAGCCAGAGTGCTCCTTGGAGGCCAAGATGGCTGAACTTCATCTCTCATACTTTGGACATATTGTCTAGAGGGAACAGTTTCTGGAGAAGGATGTAATGCTGGGTAAGGTGGAGGGCCAGAGAAAAAGGGGAAGACCCCTAACGAGATGGATCAGCCAGGTGGCATCATTGATGGACTCAAGTGTGGCAGCAGTAGTGAGGTTGGCCCAGAGTCGGACATTGTTTCGTTCTTCTGTGCATGGGGTCGCTATGAGTTGGTTCCAGCTGGATGGGACCTGACAACAACAACAACAACATTAGCATAGTGTGTAATGCTAAAAGAAGAACAAATCTGTCTTTGAAGCAATGTAACCAGAACGTGCCTTAGGAGAGAGAATGCTAAGACTTCAACTTGCTTACTTTGGATGTTGCTGTTGTTAAGTACCTTATAATCAGTCCTGACTCACACCAACCCTGAATACGGTTTCTGAGAGTTGAAAATCTTTATGAGAGCAGAAAACCTCATCTTTCTTCCATAGAGCTATTGGTAGATTGGAACTGCTTACCTTCTGTTAACAGCCCAGCTCATAATCCACTACTTAACCAGGGGTCCTTTGCATCATCAGAAAAAACTAACCACTAGGAAAGCATGTCTTGTTTGGTAAAGTAGAGGCACAACAAAATCAAGGAAAACCCTCAACGAAATGGACTGACAAAATAGCTTCAACAAAGACTATGAGTATACTATCATGAAAATGGTATGTAAGTGGACACCACTTTATTCTGTTATGCATAAGACCACCATGGGTAAGCACTCAATTGATAACAACGGACAAGGCATCAAAATGCAGACTTTGTGGACAATGATTTAGATATCAGCTGGCTGGAGAGATACTTTAACAAATACAGTTAACCCACCTAAATTATTATACTCTCACTATCCAAATATTTCTATGACAACTTGAAGAATTTTTTGTACGAACATTATCATTAAAATCAAACCCCTACTAAAACAATAACTTTTAAATTATATATAGATCCTAGCAAATGAGTGTGGAGTGCACTGCAGTTATATCTCAAGTGTTCCCTTTGAAAGATCTCATTTTACCCTCATGTTGTAAAGTGTGCTGTGCATTATTGCTGCATTCTTCCCCATATTATTAAGTGAAAATATCTTGTAAAAATCTGGAAGAAGTAAATGTAAAATAATCAATACCAAAGCTTTAAATTAAATTATAGATCATGCAGACAAAGTGATTGTTTTTGTAACTGAACATCATCATAACCTAAGCACAGGCATAATATTAAAAAAAAAAGCAATTATAAGATCAATATCTTATTATCAAGCGTTGTATGACTGCAAGCAAAGGAACAAAAATAGAAGCATATACTCATATGGAAGATAGTTTATTAGTTTTATTGTTTATTCTGTGACTTTGAATATTGGTTCAAACCATCTACTTCCTGAATCGAATCCCAAGCCCCAAGAAAAAAAAATAGATGATCTCCTCAAATTTGGATATGGGAAAATCTGAAGCATTTACTATTTGACTTCTAGTCCCTTTTCCCTTGCTCTTACAATCACTTAGCAGCCATAGTATTTACAGTCTCCTGTCTCCACTGTCAACCAAACCGTACTGTGGCAACTTTTCAAATGGTTGATAGCATTCTTTAAAAGATTATTTTGCTTAGTTATTTTATTTTGTTAATCACTATATAAGGAGTCCTGGTAGTATAGTGGTTCACAAGTTGGGATGCTAAGCTCAAGGTCAGTAGTTTGAAATTACCAAGCATTCCACAGGAGAAAGATGAGGCTTTCTGCTTCCATAAAGATTTACAGCCTCAGAAACCCTATACAAGTTTGTTATGAGTCAGAAATGACATGATGGTACTCAACCATCACCTCCACAAGGCACTGTATTCATTAATCATATTTTATTGTTTTTATTACAATTTACATTGATTACAGTGTAGTAGAAAAAAAAACTAATTTGCCTATGATAGTACAATCTGAATTGTTACATGCAGTCGAGTTTGTTCCAACACATGGTACAGGGTTTCCTAGGAGTGGTTAGAAAGTTTAACTGTTACACAGTTAGGCAGTAGAAATTGTTTATACTTTATATTATCAATGTTACAGTGGACTGTTATAAAAATGCTTAAAAATATTTTAACTTAAACTTCTTACCTGCACTTTAGATTATCAGCTTATACTAATATAAATATAAAAGAACTATACTTGAGGCAAACACTCTATTAATTGGGATAAAATTATGTTTAGTTTCATGATGATTTCATGGGATAGTGTCATTTCAGGTTTGAAAGAATCATTTTAGTCATTGAATTCTGGGGTTCCTTCAACACAATGGATCCAATTATTCTGGTTTCCCTATGAGACTGAGGTTATATTTCATGCTTTTTCACATTTTGATCAGATTCCATCAGTTAGGTCCTTGATGAAACATTCAATAGCAGTAGTGGGCACTGGTCTCCTGGTAATGGAGGCAGTAGTTTATAGAAGCATTCAGCTCTGCAGTCATTTACCTCCTCTAATTCCTAGGTTCCCTTATACCTTTTCTGTCCTAGGTGAATAGAGAACAAGAGTGGTATATTTGGGTGGCTCCTAGATTATGTATTTTGTGTTTCCTCCATGTTTCTGCAACAGGGGTCAATCTGAAATCTCTAGGGCTTCTTTGTGTATGACAAGGTGCAGCCTGGTGTAACAGGACAGTCATTGTTCTAGAAGACAGCACCAAATATGTTGGGCAGAGATAGAGAAATGTACACCCTAGGTTTTATAATTCAAAGGGACAATTCCAAGATGCAATCTATCAGATTCTTCAGAGGTTCCCTGTGAAGTTGAACCCCAGATGCTCAACAACACAGCCTTGATTCTTCCCTTCTGTCTCACTTTCCATAGTTTTTACATTGCCTCCTTGGATGCTTCCTATACACACCACATGCACCTAATCTTTATCTTAATTTAGGCTGCTCTTTAGGAACAAACCTTCACCAGTCCCTGGAGAAGGATATTATGCTTGGTAAAATAGTGGGTCAGTAAAAAGGTAGAAGACATGTAAAGAGATGCATTGATAGAGTGGCTGCAGCAATGGACAACACTTCTATTAAACCTAGCAACAACCAACTAACTGGGGAAGTTGATCTATTGGCCCTTTCCATTTCTGAGCATTTCACTTCTTCCACAGTTTACAGAACTACTCTCATGTGCTGGATGCTTACTGTAGGTTGTGACATAGCACAGACCCTTTACCTGGAGGAATTTTCACAAAATTTGAGAGGTAGACCTGGAAACAGATCACTACAGATCACTCCTTCATCAGTTTCTCTACCTGTGTCTGCATTTGACTGCAGCTCCATTTATTGAATTGCTGGTCATGCTTCCTCAGCACAGTCACCCTCCCCCAGCCTTGGCACCAACTTCCAGCAAAGATGTCTCCTCTAATGATATTTCTGAGCTTAGGTGCTGAATGCGATGACAGCTGTGAAGAATACTCTGTCCCAGAAAGGTCACAGAATAGCTTAATCCACAGCCAAGAAGCTTCTTTGTACAAAGCCCATTTCTAAAACACAGATTTTAACCTTTCAGATTTCTTTAAGGCGAGCTTTGATTGGTTCCTGCATCCTGCCAGGAGGCTGGCAATGGTGGGGGAGAGACAGAAGTAGGAAGCATCTAGACAGGCCCGTTCTCTCCAGACTCCCTGTCTAGCCCTGTCCATCTCTGAAAACACTTCATTGGATCCTCCAGGTCTGAGTTTATTAGACATAGAAATCCTAAGTAAATGTGGTGATGCTGTAGCTCACACTAGAGAGCAAGTCAGACTATACCATCTTCCTTGATGGGCAAAGATGACAGAACTTCAATGCTGGCAGCTTGTCCTCTCTAATCCCATAAGTGAAGGGGTTTGTTCTGAGCTATGCACTAGGCTGGATAATGAGGGTGTGAATATCAAAGAGGCAATGGCTGCTTTCTTGGCCTCCACTAGTCTAACATTGAAGTCCAATAGTCATACTTCTTCTCTTAAGAAGACAGTGGATGAAATGGTACTGAGCAGGAGATTTGGAGCCAACAATACCCATGTTTGAATCCCAACTGTAATGATTATAAGCCTCCAAGTATGGGCAAATGGCATAATTTCTCTGAACTTCTGGTTTCTTATTTGAAATGGGATAATAGTACAGGCACACTTCACAGTTAGCTGCAGGAACAATCTGTGGGAAGGGTCTGAGTAACTGGTGCACTAGTGGTTCTGTAGTAGCATTCATACTTTGCTTGCAGGAGATCCAGTTTCCATTCCTGGCCAATGCACCTCATGCACAACCACTAGTTATCTGTCAGTGGAAGCTTGTATATTGCTCTAATGCTATAGGTGTCATCTGAGTTTCCAAATTAAGACAGACTAGGAAGTAAAGGCCTGAGGATCTATTTCTGAAAATGAGTCAATGAAAATCCTTTGGAACACAATGGTGCAATCTGTCACCTATCATGGGAATGATACAGGACAGGGTAGCATTTCATTCCATTGCGCTTGGGGCCACCATGAGTACAGAACCAACTTCATGGCAGCTAGCTATAATAACAGGAGGGATAGAGTAACTATCTCAGTTTCAAATATCTGCTGTCCTTACCTGAAACTCAAGAGCCCCTCTTCTGTGTTCCTCCTTTGTTTTCTCGTCATGCCTGGATCACTCTTTGTTTTGCCCCAACCACTCCAGATTGTCATCTCTGACAGAAATGAATCAGGTCATTCTGATACCTCTGAGTCTTGGTTCCCCATAGACAAAATGGAATAAATAAAAATGCCAAGTCTCTTCATTATCTAGTACTGCTATAATGGAAACACCACAAGTGGGTGCCTAACAAACAGAATTTATTCTTTCAAAGATTGTTGTTACTGTTGTTAAGTGCTATCAAGTATATAGTGCCATCAACCCAATATAGGGTTTCTAATGTCAGCTTGAAGACTAAGGTGCACCTGACCCAAGTTATGCTATTTTCAATAACCTCATATGCATGCAAAAGCTGGACAGTGAATTAGGAAGACTGTAGAAGAATTGATGTTTTTTTAGTTATGGTGTTGGAGGAGAATCTTGAAAGCACCATGGACTTCCAAAAGAACAAATAGACCTGTGTTGGAAGAAGTGCAGCCAGAGTGGTCCTTGGAGTCCAGGATGATCAAACTTTGTCTCTCATGCTTTGGATATATTGTCAGAAGGGACCAGTTGCTTGAGAAGGATATCATATTTGGTAAGCTGGAGGGTCAGAGAAAAAGAGGAAGACTCACAGCTAGATGGAATTGCAAAGTGGAAGCATCAGTGGGCTCAAGCATGGCAACAATTGTGAGGTTGGTCCAGGATTGGGCAGTGTTTTGTTCTGTTATTCATAGGGTCACTATGAGTTGGTATTGACTCGATGGCACCTAACAACAACAACAACAAGAAAGAGCAGCTGGTGAGCTTGAACTGTCGAACTTGTGGTTCAAGCCAACTTTGCAGTCCAACACATTAACTCCAACACCATATCCAAATCCAGAATGTCAGATCTAGAGGAAGGCATTTTATTTCTTTGTTGACTCTGGGGTAGGGTCCTTGTCTACTTTCAGTATATGTATGCCCAACATACCTTGGAAATTTTCATGATTCTTGACATCAATCTTCTTGTGGATCTGGGAGTTTCACAGTGCAGGGACCCTAGATACAAAGAACACAACTAGCTATTCTCTCTTGGTGCTAATATTGGTGCATGTATCCCTCTTTTTAGCTTTATAAGATGAAAGATGTTGCAGGCCACACCCTGAAGGAACTTGCTTTCAATTTCTATTCATAGCAGATCTTACCATAAAGTTTATTACATGATATTAGATCTCATCAGGGAGAATTACTGCATTTTAACTGCTAAACCACTAAGATTCTTGGTCCAATCAAGTTGACATAAAACCCTAACTATCACAGATCTAGCAATCTTGTGGAATTGTAGGGTTTTTATGGACAACTTAAGTGAGGTAAGTCTTGTGACAGTATGTTATAAACTGGAAAGTCCACTAAGCTGTTATTCACTATCCATGTAAAATGTTCCACAGGTATTCATAATATGTTCAGTGGCTAACTATCAGAAGAAGTCCTGCATTTCTTTTTCCTAGTTTGTTTTAGTTTGGAAACTGCTGAAATCTGTCTAAAATGTGTGAGTCTGTAGCATGTAAAATTCTGGTGAAATAGCTTCTACCATCATGGCAACACACAAGACACCATAGTATGACAAAATGACAGACAAGTGATGGACACCTTGCTACATACCATAGAGAAATAAATACCAAAATGAGTAGAAACAGCTGTAAAATGCATTAATAATCAGAACATGGAATGTACAAAGTATGAATCTAGAAAAACTGGAAGTTATAAAAAATGGGATGGCATGCACAAAGATGGATAGCCTAGGCGTTAATGAACTAATATGGACTGGTATTGGTCATTTTGAATCTAACAATGTGAATGACATCACATTCATCATCAAAAAGAACATTTCAAGATCTATCTTGGAAGTATAATGCAGTCTATAATAGAATAATATCCATATGTCTAAAAGGAACACCAGTTAATATATCACTATTATTCAAATTTATACACCAACCATTAAAGCTAGTGATGAATAAATTGAAGAAATCTACCAACTTCTTCATTCTGAAATTAATCAAACATGTAATCAAGTTGTATTGATAATTACTGGTGATTGTAATGCAAAGATTCTAAACAAAGAGGAAGGATTAATATTTGGAAAATACTACTTTGGTGACAGAAATGATGCTGGAGATCACATGAGAGATTTTTGCAAGACCAATGACTTGTTCATTGAAAATACCTTTTGTAAACAACATGAAAGAAGCCTATATACATGGATCTCACCAGATGGTATACGTATATATCAAATTGACTGCATCTTGGGGAAGAGATGGTGTAAAAGCTGCATATTATCAGCCAAAATCAGGCCAGGTTCACACTGTTAAACAGATAATCAATTGCTCATATGCAAATTCAGGCTGAAGCTTAAGAAAAATTTAAAACGTCCACGAGAACCAAAATTTAGCCTTGAACTTATCCCACAAGAATTTAGAGCTCATTTGAAGAACAGATTTGATGCAATAGGCAACAATGTTTCAAGACTAGAAGAGTTGTAGGATGACATCAAGAATATATTACAGAAAGAAAGAAAAGGTCATTAAGAAGAAAAGAAAGAAACAACAGATCAAAATGAATATCAAAAAAGACTGAAACTTAATCTCTAGCATAGAGATGCTAAAGTTAATAAGAGAAACAAGGAAGTCAAAGAGATGAAAATAAAATTTAAACGGGAAGAATGAGAAAAAAAATTCAAGTAATATAATGAAATGTGCAAAGACCTAGAGTTAAAATCTAAAAACATAGAATATGTTCAGCACTTATCAAGATGAAAAAAAAAATGAAGAAAAATGTAAAGCTTTGACATTTTATAAGGTACCCTGAGAGTTTAGTGTAATTCACTGGACTGCTAATCACAAGGTCAGCAGTTTGAATCTACTTGTTGCTCTTTGTGATTCAGTGCTTCTGCAAAGATCTATAGCCTCAGTTGCCCTATAAAGAGTTGCTAGGAGTCAGAACTGAGTCTGTAGCACATAACAACCACCAACACCAGACATTTTATTTTGAAGGATTCTATGGACAGAACATGGGAACACTGAATGATTTAAAATTAAGAAAATTGTGAGACAGGGTTGTATTCTTTCACCATACTTATTCAATCTGTATGCTGAGCAAATAGTATGAGAAGTTGGGTTATATGAAGAAAAACATGGCATCAGGATTGGAGGAAGACTCATTAACAACCAGAGATATGCAGATGATACAATCTTGCTGTCTGAAAGCAAAGAAGACTTAAAATATTTACTGATGAAGATCAAAGAGCACAGCCTTCAGTATATATTATATATCAATTTCAAGAAAACAAAAATCCTCACCACTGGACCGATAAACAACATTCTTATCAATGGAGAAAACATTGAAATTATCAAGTACTTCATTCTTCTTGGATCAACTATCAACACTCATAGAAGCAGCAGTCAACAAATCAAATGATATATTGCATTAGGCAAATCTGCTGCACAAGACCTTTTCAAAGTGTTGAAAAGCAAAGGTGTCATCTTGAAGATTAAGGTGCACCTGACCCAAACCATGGCATTTTCAGTCACCTCATCTGCATGCGAAAGCTGGACAGTGAGTAATGACAACTGTAGAAGAATTGATGTTTTTGAGATATGGTATTGGATGAGAATATTGAAAGTGCCATGTGCTGCCAAAAGAACCAACAGATCTGTGTTGGAAGAAGTGTAGCCGCAGTGCTCCTTTGAGCCCAGGATGGCCAAACTTCATCTCTCATACTTCAGACATATTTTCTCTGGAGAAGGAT
The DNA here is from genome assembly GCF_000296735.1 of Chrysochloris asiatica. Taxonomy (NCBI): domain Eukaryota; kingdom Metazoa; phylum Chordata; class Mammalia; order Afrosoricida; family Chrysochloridae; genus Chrysochloris; species Chrysochloris asiatica. The sequence goes on from NW_006408774.1 coordinate 1,797,533, forward strand.
ATCATATTTGATAAGGTGGAGGGTCAGAGAAAAAGAGGAAGACCTCTAGAGAGATGGATTGGCAAAGTGGCAGCATCAATGGGCTCAATCGTGGCAACAATAGTGAGGTTGGCCCAGGATAGGCAGTGTTTCATTGTGCTGTGCATATGGTTGCTATGAGTCGGTATCGACTTGATGGCACCTAACAACAACAATAACAACAACAACATGGACAAAATATTGAATGATGCAGAAAGCTTCCAAAGAAAATTGAAGGAATGTGTAGTTACCATACCAAAAAGAAATGGTCAATCATCAACTGGTTCAAGAGGTAGCATATGAATAAGAATGATGGTATTGAAGGGAAAAGTTCAAGCAGGACTAAAGGCATTGGCCAAAAACAAAGGTATAGGAATTGACAGAATAGAATTTGAAATCTTTCAGCAAACTGATGCTGCACAGGAGTTGCTCACTACTCTATGCCAAGAAATTTGGAAGAGTTACCTGGACAAACAATTGAATAAGATCCATATTTGTGTTCATTTGAAAAAGAAGTGACTCAATGGAATGCAGAAATAATTGAAGAATATCATCAATGTCACTTACAAGAAAAAATTTGATGAAGATAATTTAAAAATGGCTGCAACACTATATCAACAGGGAACTTCCAAAATTTCAAGCTGGATTTAGAAGAGGATGTGCAACTAGGGATATCATTATTAATGTCAGATGCATCTTTGCTGAAAGCAAAGACTTTCAAAAAAAAATGTTTACTTGTGATTTATTGACTATGCAAACACTTTCAAATGTGTGGATCATGACGTTATGAATAACATTGTGAAATAAGGGCACCCCCCCCTCCAAATTTAATTGTGTTCATGAGGAACCCGCACATAGACCAAGAGGCTGTTGAATGATTTAAAATCAGGAAAGGTGTGTGCCATGGTTGTATTCTTTCACCATACTTATTCAATCTGTATGCTGTGCATACTGAAGTTCTGGTAGCATCATGGTTACCAGTCAGGCTGCTAACCTCAAGGTAGTTCAAAACTACAGCCATTTTGTGGGAGAAAGATGAGGCTTTCTGCTCTCGTAAAGATTTACAGCCTCAAAAACCCTATACAGGGTCTTTATGCATTGTAACCAACTCCACGGCACACTGCAATCATCATCCGTACAGAAGGACTCAGAATGCTTACTGATGAAGATCGAAAACTACCACTTTCAGTATGTATTGCACTTCAGTTAAAAGAAACCAAAATTCTCACAAATGGATCAATACATAGCTTCATGATAAATAAAGATTGAAGTTGTTAAAGCCTTCATTTTGATTAAATTCACAATCAACACTTGTATAAGCAGCAGTGAAGAACTCAAATGATATATTGCATTAGGTAAATCTATTGTGGAAGATCTCTTTTAAGTGTGTATCAAAGATATCAGTTTGAGGACTAAGGTACATTTGACCCAAGCAAGGGTATTTTTAACGGTCTCATATGCATGTAGAATTCTGACAATGAATAAGAGAGACCTAAAATATTTAATCATTTGCATTATGGTACTGGAGAAGAAACTTAGCGGCTACAAATCGGGCTGCTAATATGGTCAGCTGTACGAAACTACCAGCTGTTCCACGGGAGAAAGATGAGGCTTTCTGCTCCGGTAAAGATTTGCAGCCTTGGAAACCCTGTACAGGGTCGCTATGAGTAGGAACGGACTCCACGGCACATAAAAACAACAACAAAAACATAGCCTGCCAGAAGAACAAACAAATGTTTGTTGGAAGAAATGCAGACAGAATGCTTCTTAGAATCCTTGATGAATGAAATTTCATCTTTCATACTTTGGGCATGTTATCAGGAAGGAGGAATTTCCAGAGAAAGACATCATGCTTTCTATAGTGGAAGGTCAGCAAAACAAAAACAAAACAAAACAAAACAAAACTGTAGCAGCAGCAATGACCTCATGCATAACAATAATTTTGACGTTGGTCCAGGAATGGTCAGTTTCTTTTTTTTATAGGGTTGATATGAGTTACAGCCAACTAGATGACACCTACCAACAAACAACCTATATGTCCTGAGGTAGAATTATGTGGTATTTTCTCTCACAACAGCATCCACACTCTCCTGCCCACACTTTCCCTCCAGTATAGAAGACTGCTTGTTGCTGAGATATAACCATCTTCCAAGCAGTCAAGGAAGGAAATCAACACGGAGAAGCTGGGAACAATTCAAAATGGCACTTGCATCAAGTAGTAATTAATTAGTCACAGGAGGAATTTTGCTCTTTTCCTGCTGGGAAAGCTGAGGTACGAAGAATCAATTGCCAATTGTTGACAGATTAACGATGGTGGCATCTGCTTGGAACAGGTGGTGGCTCACAGTAGAAAGGAAGATGCTCTTGGAATTGGCAAACACCCCCCATCCTCACCCATTTCTACTTCCAATCTTTTTGTCAATGTTTGAGATTAGGATGCTTCTTAGAATCCCGAAAGAACTGTGCTGTGTATGGTGTTTACCCTGACATGTTAGTCATAGATTGACCCTACTAATTCACTCTTCCTTTGTCTTTAGATTATCCTGTAGTAGAAATATTACAGTATGAGAGAGGAGGGATAAAAATGTCTGTTGTGCATAACACCTATTTTTGAGATAATGGAAAAATGTCAGAAAATATGGCATTTTCCTAAGTTAAATGTTTGGGAAACTCAGACATGCTCAAGAAGACATTTCTATTACAAGACAGACTGGGACTCCCTGGACTCCAGCAGATAACCATGCACTTAATTTTTTTGTTTTTTTTTGAATAATCACAATAACATTTTGAAATACTTCAATCCCTTTTTCCATGACAAACTAGAATCTTAAAGATCACAAGGTAACCTCTGAAGAGTATTACTAAAACCTAGATTCTGGGTTAATGGTGCAAAGAAATGCTCCATTTGTTTATTGAGACATTAAGGAATGGCACTGATATTCTTATATATTATCCTGAGGTTCACACTCATGCATGATAAGACCATGTACAACAAACAAAATGTTGCCCAGTGCTGCATATCTTAACAATGTTTAATAGGCTTGTGTCCATTATTTTAAACACTGAGCATTTTGAGTGTTTTCTAAACTAGTGGGTTCATCTTACAACACTATGTCAGGTAATGTTTTGTTGTGTTCCATATAGTTTTCTTTGGTTAATTGTCTGAAGGAGAATCCCTAGCCATTTGAAATATACTATAGTCTAGCATCTCCTTTGCTACATGTCCATCATGGATAATCCTGCTGGTATTTGAAATATTAGTGACATAGCTTCCAGCACCATGACAACATGCAAGCCACCACAGTAAGACAAATATATTGACAGGTAGTGATGGATAGATTATTCAAAACTTTGAGCTCAACTGAGAAGTAGTATATGTTTGCATGGGTGAATTTGATACGTCATTTTCTCAGTGCCCTATGACTTGTTCGTACGAACCATCTTACCACATTTCACAGTTCATTATTGATGCCCAGTTTTGGATCTCTTTCTTGACAAGCACAGATGTCCTGCCCTAGTAAACGCTGCTACATTCCAATCTGGACCTGAGAAAAGATGGGATTAGAAAAGATGTCAGTGCTACTAACATCTTCACTTGTGAAAATGTAAGGAAGTTTTTTGATCTTCCAGAAATGTCATTATCTCATCACTAAAATGAAGACAACCTTGTTGTTGTTAAGTACCATCAGGTTGGTATTGACTCATAATAATCCTGTGCACAACAGAATGAAACACTGCCTGGTCCTGTGCCAACCTCACTATTGTTGCCACACTTGAGACCATTGCTGCTGCCACTGTGCCAATTCATCTTGTTGGGGAACTTCTTCTTTTTCTCTGACCTTCCACTTTACCCAGCATGTTGTCTTTCTCCAGAGACTGGTCCCTCCTTATAATCTATATGAAATATGGAGAAATGAAGCCTGGCCATTCAGGATTCCAAGGAGTTTTCTGACTGTATTTTTTCCAAAACAGATCTGTTTATTGTTTTGGCAGTCCATGGTACTTTTAATATTCTCCTTCAATGCCAAAATTCAAATGCATCAATTCTGTGGTCTTCATTATTCACTGTTCAACTTTCACATGCATATGAGGTTATTGAAAATGCCATGGCTTGGGTCAGGCGAACCTTAGTCCTCAAACTGACATCTTTCCTCTTTATCACTTTAAAGAGATCTTGTGCAGCAGATTTGTCTAATGATTTCGTGGCTGCTGCTTACATGAGTGTTTATGGTTGATCAGGACAAATAGAAGAAATTGACAATGTCAATCTTATTTCCATTTAACTTGATGTCATTTATTGGTCAGGTAGTGAGGATTTTTATTTTATTTATTGAGGTGCAACCCACAGAGAAGGCTGTGGTCTTTGATCTTTATCAGTAAGTATTTTAAGTCTTCTTCACTTTTAGCAAGCATGGTTGTGTCATCTGTATATCGCAGCTTGTTAATGAGTCTTCCTCCAATCCTGATGCCACGTTCTTCTTCATATGATCCAGTTTCTTGGACTATGTGCTTACCATACAGATTGAATAAGTATGGTGAAGTTAATATAACCCTGGAACACAATTTTCTTAATTTTACACCATTTAGTGTTCCTTTGTTCTGCTAAAACAATTGCATTTTGGTCTTTGTACAGGTTCTCATGAGGACAATTAAGTGTAAGAAATATTCTCTGAAATTTTGTCCAGAGCTTGTTATAATCTACACAATCAGCTTGAATGTTCTTCCGTGGAGTAAACTGGCTATAACACATGATAAACAACAATGTCCATGACCTGTGTGTGGGCCCAGATATCCATCTATAGCTCCATCCCCCAAAGGACTCCTTGGCTGACTAACCACTGTGTTAGCCATAATGTTAGCCCTTTACACACTGCCCAACTGTTTGTGCATATGACTATGAGTCTGGGCTCATTCAACAATACCATTCAAGCAGCTCTCAACTCCGTCCACTAGCTACTTTGCCCCATACCCTGGTCAATCCACATACCTTCTGTGGCTGGTTGTATAGCCCCTGCAGTTCACCTTTATGGGCGTTACCCAAAGAGTATGGGTGTTATCCTTGGGAATTTGACTAACACTCTTTCATATGTGACTCTCCAGTGGGAGTGCTTCCATTGTGGGTAGCTGGTGCTTTCCATCAGTGATGTAGGTAATCAGTCAAATCCGGTGTAACTTAGCACTCAAAAGGCTGATTGAGAGGACACTTGTCTCTTGCAAATATTCATGTCAGTTGGCCAGTATGCTGGATTGAACCACCCATAATTGGGATTTAGCAAAGTTCTAGACCCCACCTGTGTGGGGTAGTGTGTTTATACTGTCACAGAGGCCCTTTTAGTGATGTTTCTACAAGCTATAAACTATTGTACATTGCACACCATTGTTTTTCTAAAAGGCTGTATCTGGTTTATGCATCTTTCCATAACTGAGAACAAGATCCCAAGGGAATATATCGACCCTGTTGCCATTGCTACAGGTCCCAGTCTTATCCCTCTGAGTAGTCAATGACATTCTTTTCACACTTTTGCTCTATACCTATGATCCCAAGATCGTGCACCTATTTTTTGTTACTTTAGTTTCATTAAAGGACTGCTCTGCCTCAAGAATCCAGTTCCAAATTTTCCTCTTTACTAAATGGTGCAGGGGGTGCAAGATCTATGCCAAGTGGAGAATAAAGGGTCTCCAATGTTCCACCATCCCCAGGAATGTTTGTAGTTCCTTTACTTTGGTAGGGCAGGGGTAAGCTTTAACTCTTTCAATTAAACCTTGTAACCAACTTTGTTTTACTCAATCACGCAACACATAAGAATTTGACAGATGATCCAGGGCCCTGCAGTTTGACATTGTTGATGACCCATCCTTGGAAATCAGATGTGACACCAGTTGCAGGTCTGCTTGCTGAAGCAAAGACAGAAAGACACTAAAAAGGCATTCATTAGATCAAGTACAAAGTAACAGGTACCCAAGCATTCCCCATTGTCACTGAGGAGAGAAACAACGTTAGGTATGGCTGCATGAAGTAACCTATGGTGATACACCATGATCCATCTAGCTTCTGAACTGGCCAAAGTGGACTTTGAATGGACAATGAGTAGGCCTAATAATAATCCCCACCAAGGTATATTCAGCTACAGTGGCCTTAATCTCCTCATGCCATCCAGGTAGGCTGTATTGCTTGATATTAATCACCTGGGGAGATGCAGGTGAGTGAATTGAGGTCCACTTTGCCAATCTCCTAATAAACCAATTTAAGTACATTGATCCTTAAATGCAATTCTCCTGCAGTGGTGATAAGTGCCATCTCTACCACTAGATGAATGCCTAGGCTATATTCAGGGAGAGGATACATGTATACTTTATATTCTTTAGGGGTCAAACAGCCAATTTGCAGATTCAAAGCCACCTTAGTGCACTTTAACAATGCTGCCCCAGTATCCAACAATAGCACTCAGTGGCTATTGTACATGTTTCCAAGAATCAGGGTGCATTCAGCCCCAAAGTCCACTAAGGCTTATACCTTGGAGTCCAATGGGTGGTTAATTTTAGGTGGGGGCCTCCAGTTTATCAATAGTCACTCTCCATATCTGAGAGCCAGAGGGGGTTTAGCCCTACCACTAGTTAAGGGATCTGGGCATTACCCATGATGGGGGTGCACTAGAAATGGCAGGCCCTTGAGAATCCTTTCTTCTGGTGAATTGCTGCTCAAAGTGCCACAATTTCACCAGGATTAAGTTAAACTGTTTATCAATTTCTTCTCAGAAACTGACACCCACAAGCAAATCAATCCTGGAGACCCTGGCCTGACTTCCTTTGTTTTCTGTCTTACTTGTTCAGTTCCTTCCCTTTGCATTCCTGCTACTGGGACACACCATCTACAGAGCTTCTCTGTCTCCTCCAGGTATGCTACAGCCTGAACAGTCAGAGACATAGGTTGTCATCTCACCGTGGTACTTAATATGACCACCAATGCTCTATATCACTGGTTAGGAGCTGATTGTAAAATATCATCTTTCATGATAGCTGTGAACAGCTCATTATCAAGGCCACAATAATGCTTCCCACACACAGTTTGTTTCACTTCCAGCTATCTATAACTTCCTGCAATTCCTGCATAACTGCCTAGCTGTGTGGGAGGCAGTTGTTTCTCTGATTCAGCAGGCAACTTTGCAAGCCTGAACCTTATCCATGGCAGCATAGAGATGTTATTGCACTGTAGGGTGAGGGGTTACAGAGGACACTTTTAACTTTTCAAGTCCCATAACCACTCTGCCTTCCGCATCCCACACAGTTCTAACAAGTGGAGGAGACAAACTGTGGACCAACTTCTATCCCTTCAACATACACCTGGTGGCTAATTCTGTCAGCTCTGTGGCAGGACCAGCAGAATTCCTCATGTTGACATGCTGCCTTCATTCAGGAGCCTGCAGATGGGTGAAATCTAATGTTTGGAGAGGTGTACAACTCACCTTTCAATTTCTGTATGACTGTTTGGGCACAGACTGTTTGGGCACAGACAGAGCAGGCTACCTAGGCAACCAGTGCCTCAAAGACCTCAATATCCTATAGGAGTCCTATCAATCCCTGTGGAATTTTCCAGGCATTTCTTTAATCCTGTGCTGGTGTCCATGACTCCAGGGACCACACTTGGAGGCCAAAGATCATCCTAAGTTTTAATCTTGCAAAGCCATATCACTTCCAAAGTCCATTTTTTCCAATCACCTAACTGGCTCTCCAATGGTTGGATTTCAGGCCCAGAAGGAAAAACACCTTATGAGTACATAGAATGCTGAGAAAAAAAAAACTACCAGAATTCATTCCAAGAAACATTAGTTTATTAATTTATTACAGAAAAGAGAATAAAAGAGACAGTTTACTGATGAGGGGATTTACCTATAAAGGGTGAAGCATAGCTGTGTCCAGTGGCAGCCTGCTGGATCCTGAAGTTTTACCAAACAAGTGGCAGGGGACAGGGTCTTGGTATATCATGGAACATTCACAAGGATAAGAGCAACTAAGGGTGGCTTGAGGAACTAGGAATGGTAGGAGAGTCAAAGAGTCTGGCTCTGTCCCCTCCTAGAAAACAAAGACTTTGGGAAGTACGGGACAATCATACTGGCACAAAGGACTGTGGGCTCCTTCCTAGCATATACATAACTAAAGCAGGAGCACAAGCTAGCAAGAGGAGAGGGCTGTCTGGACCTTCCTAGATAGGAGCAAGATGAAGGGACAGGCGATATAATTTTGAGGTGACTTTAGTGTGCTCATTTTGGAGCTTTAAGTTTGTGTCCTTAAAAATAAATTTCCATGCTGCAATGAGTCTCAATGACTGGTAAGACTGAGGAATTCGCACTGACCACCAAAGACAGGCAGCGTCCCTTAAACAATCAATAAATAAGGAGGACTCAGATGCAGACAG
>NW_006408774.1:1806679-1807766 GCF_000296735.1 Chrysochloris asiatica
GAACTGACTCCACTGCACATAACAACAACAAGGAGCTCTTTCACTACTTGTCTGACAGTTTTTCACATTGTTAAGGCTGGCATGTTGCTGTGAACCTGGAAGTTATGCTAAAGTTATTTTAAATACCTGCAGGGTCGCCCATGGATGACAGGTTCCTGCTGAGGTTCAAGAAGAAGACAAACTAGGAAAAAGGATAGACTGACTACTTCTGAATATTTAGTCACTGAAACCATTAGGAATAAGAATGGAACACTGTCAGCACCAGAATATTGAATATTGAAGCATAATAAAAAGCACCAAAATACTGACAATTACAGAGCAAGATGGCACTGAACATTATCTAAGAAAAGCTGTCTCCTCAAAGTAGAGTAGACAATGATGAGACAAATGAAGTAAAGCCTTTGGAACCTTCATTTTCTCATGGGGCAAAAACCAAAAGGAAGAGAAACAGTTGTAAATATCCATTAATTATCAGAACATGGAATGTACAAAGTATGAATCTAGGAAAATTGGAAAATATCAAAAATGAAATGCAACCCATAAACATCGATATACAGGTATTAGTGAACTGAAATGGGCTGGTATTGGCCATTTTGAATATGACATTCAAATGGCTTACTACATTGGGAATGAAAAATTGAAGAGGAATGACATCGCATTCATCAATAAAAAGAGCATATCAAGATCTGTCATGAAGTACAATGCTGTCTGTGATAGGATAATATCCACATGCCTATAAAGAAGACCAGATAATATCACTATTTTTCAAATTTACACACCAATCACTAAAGCCAGTGATGATGAAATTGAAGAATTCTATCAAATTCTGCAATCTGAAATTGATCAAACATGCAGTTAAGTTTTATTGATAGTTATTGGATATTAGAATGCAAAAGTTGGAAACAAAGAGGAAGGATCAGAAGTTGGAAAATATGACATTGGTGATAGAAACAATGCTGGAAAGATGATAGGATAGAATTTTTAAAGACTAATGATTTCAAGAAAACAAAAATCCTCACCACTGGACCAATAAACAACATTCTTATCAATGGAGAAAAGATTGAAGTTGTCAAGGACTTCATTCTTC
>NW_006408774.1:1810311-1810929 GCF_000296735.1 Chrysochloris asiatica
TTGATCCAAGTAGAATGAAGTCCTTGACAACTTCAATCTTTTCTCCATTGATAAGAATGTTGCTTATTGGTCCAGTTTTATTGCCCATATATTAATCCATCTCATTGAATGTCCTCACTTTTTTACTGACTCTCCATTTACCAATCATTATTTTTTTCTCCTGTGACTGTTTCCTTTGGGTAATGTCTGAAGTATAAGAGATGGAGTCTAGCTATCCTGGTTTCTAAGGTACTTTCTGACTGAACTTCTTACAACACATATTTGTTTGTCTTTTTCTCTGCCCATTGGATTTTTAATATTCTCCTTCATCACCATAACACAAAAGCATCCAATCTTTTATTGTTGCTGTTAAGTGCCATCAAGTTGGTATCAACTCATAACCACCCTACATACAACAAAATGAAATAATACTCAATCCTGGGACAGCCTCACAATTGTTGCTATTCTTGAGCCAACTGCTCCTGCCATAGTGCCTCATTGGGCTGTTGTCTTCTTTTTCTCCTATTCTCTGCTTCTCAGAAATGATATCCTTCTCAAGTAACTGGTGCTTCCTAATAATATGTCCAAAGCATAATAGATGAAGTTTGGCTATCCTGGCTTCCAAGTAACTTTCTGGCT
>NW_006408774.1:1811789-1814050 GCF_000296735.1 Chrysochloris asiatica
TTTTCTCCACTGATAAGAATGTTGTTTATTGGTCCAGTGGTGAGGATTTTTGTTTTCTCTACATTGAGATGCAATCCATCCTCACCATTGTTATGCTTCAACCCATTGCTGCTGCCACTGTGCTAATCCATTGCATTGGGTGTCTTCCTCTTTTTCACTGACTCTCCACTTTACCAAGCATGATATCCTTCTCCAGTAACTGCTTCTTCCTGACAATATGTCCAAAGTATAAGAATTGAAATATGGCCCTACTTGCTTCTAAGGAGCATTCTAGCTGTACTTCTTCCAAATAGATTTATTTGTTCTCCTGGCAGTCCATGTTACTTTTAATATTCTGTTTTAACACAATAACTCAAATACATAATTTTTATAAGGTCTTTATTCATTGTCTAATGTTCACATACATATGAGGTTACTGAAAATACCATGGGTTTGTTCAGGTCCACTTTAATCTTCAATCTGATATCTGTGCTCTTGAAGACTTTGAAGAGGCCTTGTGCAACAGATTTGCCTGATGAAATACATCGTTTGATTTCTTGACTGCTGCTTTCATAAGTGTTGATAATGAATGCAAACAAACTGAAATTTTTGACAACTTCAATGTTTTCTTCATGTCTCATGATGCTATGTATTGTCCCAATTGTGAATGTTTTGTTTTTTCTACATTGAGGTGTAACCCATAGTGAAGGCTGTGATCTTTGATCTTCATTAGTAAGTCTTTTAAGTATTTTCACTTTCAGTGATCAAAGTTGTATCATCTTTAATTCTCAGGTTATTAATGAAGCTTCTTTTAATCCTGAAGTCACATTCTTCTTCATATAATCCTCTTCTCTGATTATTTACTCAGCATACAATTTGAATAAATGTGGTGAAAAATACAATCCTAAAACACATTTTTCATAATTTAAAAGCATTCAAAGTCCCTTTATTCTATTCAAACCACTTTTTGTTGGTCTAGGTACAGGTTCTGCATGAGTACAATTAAGTGCTCTGGGATAGCCATTCTTCACAATCATCTATAGTTTGTCATGATCCATACAGTTGAAAGTCTTTGCATAGTCTGAATAGTTTGCACAGGTAAACATCTCTCTGGTATTCTTTGCTTTCAGGCCAGATCCAACTTATATTCTTTATTCCACATCCTTGTCTCAATTCCTCTTGAACTTCTGGCAGTTCTCTGCTGTTGTACAGTTACAATCATTTTTAAAATTATTTCCAGCTAACTTCTGACATTGCTTCATTTTGTTGGATTTCCTGTCTTTAAAATGGGCACAAATATGGATCTCTTTTAATAAGTTGGCCCAATCGCTAGCTTCCAAATTTCTTGGCATATATGTGTGAGTACCTCAAATGCTGCATCTGTTTGACAAAATATTTCAATTTGGTTTTCATAAATTCCCAGAACCTTGTCCTATGTCAATGCATTCAGTGCTCCTTGGACTTCTTCATCCATTATCATTACCTATTGATCAGCCACATGTTTATAACTTAGATTGGATATATCTTTTTCAATCAGTTATTTGTTTCCCACAATTTGGAGAACTGAGAGAAGACAATGAATAGAAAAATTGTACAACACATATTTGGATCAATTATCTCAATCATCTTTTACTAATGATCTCCAATGTGAGGACATGACTTCCCAAGAGGGTCTGAAAATTGCAGGTCCCTGTATGGTACAATCATTTGCACTCATCAATTAGCCTGATGTGGCACTGTGAGTTAATGCACTGGACTGCAAGGTCAGTTTGAACTGCAAGGTTGGTGGTTCAAGCTTACTAGTCACTCCTTGAAAACCCTATACAGGGTTGTTATGGATCAGAACCGACTTGATGGCACTTAACAACATTAGGCTAAAGATTCAAACCCATCCAGTGGTGCTACAGAAGAAAAGTCTGGCTGCAATAATTACAGTCATGACAAAATGATTGATCAGTTTTGCTCTGTAACACATCCTGTTCTTGTTAAGTTCCTTTGAGTTGTTTCTAACTCATAGAGACCATGTCTAGGGTTTCTGTGGAGCAGCTAGTACATTTGAACTTCAGACTTTGAAGTTGAAACCGACCATGAAGTCCAATGCATTGTCCTATAGTGCCACACCAAGATTCTATATTACATGTTGTTCTTTTTTTCAAGTGTCATCAAGTCTGTTCTAATTCCTAGTGACCATGTAGAGGGTTTCTGACTATTGTCTGGTGGGTTTAATCCACTGACATTGAATTTCAAACCAACCTTGAGGTCCAGTGCCTAGCCTACAGTGT
>NW_006408774.1:1814565-1816922 GCF_000296735.1 Chrysochloris asiatica
TAGCGTGTCTTTGTGGTTCTTCTTTCTGATTTTCTCTGTGTTCTATGTGAGGACATGTTCTCTTTTATTCCATTGGAATGCCTCATGTTCCTTCACCTTATAATGTACATCTAAGGATCATTGTAGTTCTAGTATAGTGCTGTAGGATAAGCATTGGACGAGGTCTGTTTAAACTGCAATGGTTACAACTCACCAGCCACTCCATAGAAACCCTATACAGGGTTGCTTTTAGTCAGAACCAATTCAATGGCACTCAACAGCAACAACAAACCAATATTGGGTGGGTCTTTCAGCACTATGATTACCATTTTTGAGAAGTATACATCTGCTTAAGAATATGGATTGGTTTACATACATGCTCATGATCAAAATTATGAGTACAATTTATTGAACTCAAGTCCAGAAACCATTATAAAAATCTTGATTGAACAAATCTGAAATTTGCTTCTTTAACAAGCAACTCTGTGTGAATAATATCAGAATTCTTAGAATACATTTTATGATTTTAGAGTATCACTGGGGAGTTTTTGATACAGATTCATTTCCTATCACTAGTTTAAGCATAATAAATCTATAGATAACCTCTTTTCAATAAAACATATTAACCACATGATTTTGACAACTTTCTGTCTCTCTGCATCTTCAAATTCACATTCCCAGGCTATCAAATCTAGAGTAGCCATAGATTTCATAACATAAAGTAGAAATTCCTCTCTCACTCTTACATTACTAGCCCATTACCCAAGAGTCAATTCTAAGGCATAGTGATCCTATAGGACACAAAGGAGCTTGTTTTTAAGGTTTCTAAGACTACAAGTCTTTTGAAAAAAGCATATAGTTTCATCTTTAACCTGAGCAGCTAGTGGGTTTGAACCACCAACCTTGAGTTTAGCAGCCCAATACTTAGCCAGCTACACCACCAGAGTGTCTTTATATTATTAATGTAGCAAAACTGGAAGTGAAGTTATATTGCCAAGAGGAAAAAAATTCTGGTGGAAAAAATATCTAGAGAAAAAAAGAAGTCAGTTTTGTGGCATTTTAGGACTCTAACAGGGCTTGCATTTGAGGACCATTGTGCTCCAAATATGCCTCACAGACTCTTCTCCTGGTCTTATGCAATACCTGGAATAATGGGATCCTGGAGTGTGACAATTGCCAAGCAATCTATGTGAATCCTCCTGTGTTGCTGGGTTTTTTCTTCTATTCTTCCTTTTGGCCTCAGTGCATGGAATACACTCTCACCAATTAGGGCTTCACTCATAACCAAAGAGGTGAAATGTGTTAAATGCAGGGCTGCTAACTGTAGATTGGTGGATAAGGACTCACCAGCTGTTCTGAGGTGTAAAGATGAGGCAGTCTCCTTCCATAAAAATTTGCAGTCTAGGAAACCACTTTAAGTCACTGTCTTACAGGGTCACTATAAGTTAGAATACATTTGATATCAAAGGATTTATTATTTTGGGTTTGGTACCCGGTGTGGTGCTGTAGGATAAGCACCAGAAATAAAAGTAGATTTGCAGAGCAAGAAGGGCAGTTCAAACTCACCAACTGTTTCTTGGAAATCCTATACAGGGTTGCTATGAGTTAGAATGGAAGCAAATGCACTTACCAAGAACAACCAAACCAGTTAATGATCAGGAGCTGTCTATGGTCCTGTTTTTAGTGAAAGGACTGGCACCAAGATCAGTAGGACTAGGAGATGTAAAACTTTTCTAATTGCGTTGGAAAAACACTTTATTGTGCTCATGAGGAGCCTACCCGAACACCAAGAGACAGTTGTTTGAACAGAACAAGGAGATAGAGAGTGGTTTAAAATCATGAAAGTTGTGTGCCAGAGTTGTATTCTTTCACCATCACCCTTATCCAATTTACATGGAATCCTGGTATGGTGCTGCAGGATAATGCACTGGACAGAAAGCTTGGCTTGAACTGCCACATTGGTGGTTCAAACTCACCAGTTGCTCCTCAGAAAGTTTATACAAGATCATTACAAGTTGGAACCAACTCAATGGCACTTTACAACAACAATTCAATCTACAAGCTAACCAAATAATCTGAGAAACTGGATTAATGAAGAAGGACATGGCATCAGGATTGAACAAAGACTCATTTGCAACCTGCCATTCTCAAATGACATATTGTATTTGCTTGTAGCAAAAAAATACTTGAAATATTGACGAAGATCAAAGACTACAGTATTCAGTATGTATTGCACCACATTGTAAAGAGAAAAAAAATCACAATTAGTCCAATAAATAACATCATGGTGAAACAGAAAAAATGAAGTTGCCAAAGACTTCATTTTGTTTGGATACACAATCTATGTTCATGGAAACAGGAGTCAAGAAATCCAATGA
>NW_006408774.1:1817173-1822416 GCF_000296735.1 Chrysochloris asiatica
AAAAATGTGCAACAGGGTTGTATTCTTTCACTGTACTTATTCAATCTGTTATTCTGAGCAAATAATTCAATAAACTAGATGATATGAGGAAGAATCTGGAGTAAGACTCAGCAACAACCTGAAATACACAGATGATATAACTTTGCTTGCTAAAAGTGAAGAGAATTTAGAAAACTTACTGATGAAGATCAAAGAGCACAACCTTTGATATGAGTTGCACTTCAATATAAAGAACAACACAATTCCTCACCCCTGGACCAATAAGCAACATCCATATAAATGGAGAAATGATTGAAGCTCTCAAAGACTTCATGTTGCTTGGATCAACCATCATACTCATAGAAGCAGCAGTAAAAAACTCAATCAACATATTACATTAGGCAACTCTGTTGCACAAGATCTCTTTAAAGTGTTCAAGAGCAAATATGTCAGTTTGAGGATTAAGGGGCGACTCACTAAAACCATGGTATTTTCAAAAGCTTCATGTTGTTGTTGTGTTGTGAAGTGCCATCAAGTTGATTCCGACCTATAGTGACCCTATAAAAGGTTTCCAAGGAGCAGCTGGTGAGCTTGAAACGACAACCTTGCGGTTCAAATGACTTTGCAGTCTGGCGTATTAACCCACAGCACCTCACCAGGATTCCCAAAAGCTTCATGTGCATGTTTAATTGAACAATGGATAAGGGAGATGGTAGAAGAATTGATGCATTTGAGTTATGGTGTTAAACAACAATATTAAAAGTACCATGGACTGCCAGAAGAACAAACAGATATGTGTTGGAAGAAGTACACCTTTGAAGTCAGGATAGACAGACTTCATCTCTCATACTTAGGATATATTATCAGGAGGGACCAGTCCCTGGAGAAGGCTGTCATGCTCGGTAAAGTGGAGGGCCAATGAAAAAGAGAAAAACTCCCAATGAAATGGTAACATCAATGGGCTCAAGTTAGCAATTACTGTGAATTTGGCCAGGATCAGGCAGTGTTTTGTTTTCTTGTGCTTAAGATTGCTATGAGTTAGTACAATAAATAAATAAAACCATGCATTTGAATTATGATGCTAGTGAAAAATATTGAAAGTACCATGGACTGTCAGAAGAGTAAACAAGTGTCCTAGCAAAATGCTCCATAGATATGAAGATTGTTGTTGTTGTTAAGTGCTTTTGAGTCGATTCTTCCTCACAGTGACCCTGTACAGCGTTTCCAAGGAGAAGCTTGTGAGCTTGAATGATTCACCTTGTGGTTTGATCTGACCATGCAGTCCAGAGCATTAACTCACAGTGCATTACCAGGACTCCAAATGTGAGGATAGAAGACTTCTTTTTTATTCTTTGGATATATTTTCTGATGAAACCAGTTCCTGGGAAAAGACATCATTCTTCAGAAAGTGGAGGCTCATTAAAAAAGAGAAAGATTCCCAAGGAGATGGACTGACACGATGCAGCAACAATGTGCTCAAACATAGTAAGTATTGTGAGGATGGCATAGGGTCAGTCAGTGTTATACCCTGTTGTTCATACGGTCCCTATGAGTCAGAAACAACTTGATAACATCATAATTCGCCAAACATATCTTTTATGGACCTTCAGTGATAGTTTATATAATTGTGTCTAATATGAATTTGTGCAAGTTTTGTTGTTTTTGTTAGGTGCTGTTCATTTAGTTCCAAGTCATAGTGATCCTACGTACAACAGGAGGTAACACTGCCTGGTACTGTATCATCCTCACAATTGCTTTTATTTTTAGAGCATTTTTGTGGCCATCGTGGAGCTCATGGATGTGCTACACATTGTTGCAACCATTCGGTCTGATTATTTTTTTATTTCCCACTGTTTGTGGTAGTTGTGGTTTTGAAGACTTTACATCTTTTTAGTACTATAAATATATATATTTTTTTTCTGATCCTGAATCTCTGGGAAAACAAAAACAAAAACATGATGTTTTCTTTTTTCCATAGCCTGGAAAGAACTACCTAAAAGGATTCTTGCTGGTGAGTTAATTTTTTACAAAAAAAAAAAAACAGCCCTATAGGAGAGAGTATAACTGTCAAAGAGGGTTCCCAAAGTTGTAATCTTTATAGAAGCAGACTGAAACAACTTTCTACTGTAGTGCAGTTAGTAGGTTATCAGCTAAACACTTAATCATTGAACCATCAGGGCACATTACTGGAATGAAGAAGGAGTCATTGGATATTTGACATGACTTTGAGAATTTCCAGCATTAATCATTTTCTTTGGGTTTGATTCCTTAAACAAAAGTCAGATATACCTATGTATGAGAATATTATAGAGGTAGACTCTCTTGTTTTGCAAAATCCTAGAACACTACATATTTTCCTTTGATTTATCTCATTTGAAAATCATATCTTCTCTCTGAGGAACTTAAAACAAATGTTAGACTCCCCATAGCAAGGCACAGTTTATGAAACAAACCATCCATTGCTCATATGCAAGTTCAGGCTGAATCAAAATAAAATTAAAACAATTCCAACAGAGTCAAAATTTGACCTTGAATATATCACACCTGAATTTTAGAAATCACCCCTAAGATCATATTTGATTCATTAGACACTAATCAGCAAAGACCAGAAGAGTTGTGGGATGACATCAAGAACATTATAGAGAAAGAAAGCAAAAAGGTCACTAAAATAAGGAAGAAGAAAAGGACCAAAATGGATGTCAGAAGAAACTCTGAAATTTACTTTCCAGCATAAAGAAGCTAAAGCAAATGGAAGAATTCAGGAAGTAAAAGAGCTAAACAGATTTCAAAGGGCAGCTCCAGAAGACAAAGTAAAGTATTAAAATGAAATATGCAAACATGGAATTAGAAAATCAAAAGGAAAGAACACACTCAGCATTTCTCATGCTGAAAGAATTGAAGGGAAAAAAATCTATCCTCAACTTGTAATACTGAAGGATTCTATGGCTACTCCCCAGAAACCCTATATAGGGTCTCTATGGGTCTGAACCTACTGTAGGGCACTTAACAACAACAATAAGAGAAGTTCTGGTGTGGCACTGTGGGTTAATGTGCTGGACTTCAAGTCAGTTTGAACCACAAAGTTGGTAGTTCAAGCTCACCAGATGCTCCTTGAAAATCCTATACAGGGTCATTATGAATTGAAGCCAACTCAACGGCACTTAACAAAAACAACATGGGCAAAATATTGAAAAACTGCAGAAAGGTCAAAAGAAGATGGAAGGAATCACAGAGTCACTATGCCAAAAAGAAATTGACCATGCTCAATAATTTCAAGAGAGTATATGATCAAGAGCCAATGGTACTGAGGGAAGAAGTCCAAGCTGCACTGAAGGTATTAGAAAAGAACAAGGCCCCAGGAATTGAGGGAATATAAATTGAAATGTTGCAACAAACAGATGCAGCACTGTAGACACTCACTTATCTATGCCAAGAAATTTGGATGACAGCTCCCTGGAAAACTGATTGGAAGATAACCATATGTGTACCCATTCCAAAGAGAAGTGATCCAGTGGAATGAGAAAATTATAGGACACATCATTAATATCACATGCAATAAAATTTTGCTAAAAATTATTAAAAATGGCTGTAACAATGAATTGTTAGAAAACTGTCAAAGATTCAAACAGATTCAGACGAGACTGTGGAATGAGGACTATAATTGCTGATCTCTTAGGGATCTTGGCTGAAAGCAGAGAATACCAGAACTATGTTTCCTTGTGCTATATTAACTACAGAAATGCTTTTGACTGTGTGGACTACTGCAAGTTATGAACATCATTATGGAGAATGAGTATTTCAGAACATTTTTTATTGCACTTTATTGTGACCATGAGGAACGTGTACATATATTAAGAAGCAGTTGTTCGAATAGAACAAGGGGACAGTGAATGGCTTAAAATCAGAAAGGAGTGTCAGGGTTGTATTTTTTCATCATACTTATTTAATCTGCATGCTGAGGAAATAATGTAAGAAACTGGATTATATGAAGAAGAATATGGTATCAGGATTGGAGAAAGACTCATTAACAACCTGCAATATGAAGTTGATGCAACTTTGCTGAGAGTGAAAGGAATTAAAATACTGATGAAGATCAAAGACCACAGCCTTCAGTATGGGTGCATCTCAATGTAAAAAACAAACAAAGAAACTTAAATCCTCACCACTTGATCAATAAATAACATCATGATATATGGAGAAAATATTGAAATTAAATTGTCAAAAACTTAATTTTGCTTAGATCCACTATTGACACTCATGGAAACAGCAGTCAATAAATCAAATAGCATATTGCATTAGGAAAAGTTGCTACATAAGACTTCTTTAAAGTGTTCAAGAGCAAAGATGTACCATGACCCAAGCCATGGTACTTCTAACAGTCTCATATGCATATGAAAGTTAGACATTGCATAAAAAGACTATAGAATAATTGATACATGTGTGTTATAGTGTTGGAAAATAATATTAAAAATACCATGGACTGAGTCCAAGTGGAGCTAGCGAACCAAGTGGTTGTGTGATCGCGTCTCGGAGACTGGTAGCACTGTCAGCATGACTGACCAACTATTGAAGAGCAAATTGCAGAAAATAGTTCTACATCTTATGTAAAAAAAGCAAAACTGGAATAAAATAGAAATGTCTTCATAAAATTCTGTTTATAGAATTCAAAGATAATTTTCAGTCTTTGACAAGGATGGTGATGGAACTACAACAAAGGAATTGGAAACTGTAATGAGGTCTCTTGGACAGAATCCCACAGAAGCAGAATTACAGGACATGATTAATTAAGTAGATGCTGATGGTAATGGCACAATTGACTTCCCAGAATGTCTGACAATGATGGCAAGAAAAATGAAAGACACAGACAGTGAAGAAGAAATTAGAGAAGCATTCTGTGTGTTTGATAAGGATGGCAATGGCTATATTAGTACAGCAGAACTTTGTCACGCAATGACAACCTTTGGAGAGAAGTTTACAGATGAAGAGGTTGATGAGATGATCAGGAAAGCAGGTATTGATGGTGATGGTCAAGTAAACTATGAAAATTTTGTACAAATGATGACAGTAAAATGAAAACATTGAACAGAATGTGTTAAATTTCTTGTACAAAATTGTTTATTTGCCTTTTCTTTGTTTGTAACTTATCTGTAAAAGGTTTCCCCTTACTGTAAAAAGAATATGCATGTATAGTAATTAGGACTTCATTCCTCCATGTTTTCTTCCCTTATCTGATTGTTATTGTCTTGAAACCTTATTTTAGAAAA
>NW_006408774.1:1822796-1825438 GCF_000296735.1 Chrysochloris asiatica
AAAAAAAATACCATGGAGTGCCCAAAGAATAAACAAATCTGTGTTAGAAGAATTATAACCAGAATGGTCTTTAGAAGCCATGATGAAGAAAGTTCATACTTCACACATATTATCAGGAGAGTCGTCCCTGGAGCAGTACTTCATGCTTGGTAAAGTGGAGGGTCAGCATAAAAAGAAGACCCCAAATGAAATAGATTGGCCTGGAGGCAGCAGCTATGTGCTTAAGCTTAACAATGTTTGTGAGGATGGCACAGGACTTGGCTGTGTTTTGTTCTGTTGAGCATAAGTCAGAACTATCTTGATGGCACCTAATAACAACAACAACACCATCCTCATATGCACCTGTCAAAACTGGCACTCTTACAGTCTTTAATTCAGTTAAGTTTCCTTTGGTTAGGCCCTTCGTTGTGTCTAGGTTAGATGAACTGTCTCATAAGATGGTGCCTTTCCTTCCAAAGACATTATAGGGAACAAACAAAATGACAGAATCATAAACAGCAGAGATAAAGACTCCAAGGACACAGCATGGACTCACTAGGCCTATTCATGCCCCAGTCAGGTCTGAAATGAATGTCTTTGTTTCAGAACCAGAACTAGCCATAAAGATAAGTAGTGATGTGTTTGTTCTGAGTTCTGGTTTAACTAGTATGAGAGTAAGTCAACATGTATAACCACAAAATCATAGAAATGTTTATTAAATAGAAATAATAAAATGTGAAGACATTGTTTCTCAACGTATCCTCCAGCTATGTTTACATACTTCTGAAGATGGTGTTTCCATCTCTCTAAATCTTCTTCCGAAAATTTGGTGCTCTTTAATTTTCATCACTTCAAACTGGCAATTTGGGGATCACTGAGCTACTTTAGTTATGTTTGTTTAAATTATTATATGAATTTGGAGAATAAAAGAAAGTCTGAAGGAGTAAGATCAGGACTATACAGTATTAAAATAATGTTACCCAATGAAATTTTTTTTGTAGGAAAGCCTGAACTGACCTCTCTTATTTGATTTGTCTTTGGGGTCTTCCAGACATTCCCTAAAATGCTTGATCCAATTACAAATTTAGTTTTATGTGGGACAGCATTCCTGTAAATTTGTTGCAAAATTTCAAAGATTTGGGAAGATTTTAATTTGAGCTTTGTTAAAAATTTAAGATTATCCCTAACCTCAAAATAGTTCTTTTTCAAGGTTCAAAAAGCATCCTCTTTTTGAAGGCACCCTAATGAGACTATGACAAGTTTGTGACTCAGACAACTTTTCTGCAATAATCCATTGATTATACAGACATAATGAAACTTATTTTATTTGGAATAAATCTGTGCATGTATGAATTGGGACCTTAATAGCAATGCCTTTGGACTTACCTTCATATTCCATCACTCTGTGAATTGCCATATAAGATGATCTTGGAAGAAATCTTTAAAAAAATAAAAAAATGTAATAAGCTACTTTTGGCTGTGGCCTCCAGAATTCCTGCACTCATCAATTCATATTATAAAATGAATAAGAAGGTAAGTAAAGTGGCTACTTGAAGTGAGGGTTCTAAAGTGACAGTGCCTTTGTTGAATCCTGGCTCCGTCGTTCTGTGCCTCAGTGTCCTCATTTTGTAATGGGGATAATTATGATACATATTACAGACTTCATAGGATTCTTGTGAAGATAAAATATATAATCAAGTCACAGCTTTTACATAGTGCCAGGCACACAGCAATCATGCATCAATTTACTGTTTAAAGACATGACAGTCCAAGATGGAAAAGCACTCTCCCTAGGCTTATAATTCAGCTCTCCTAGTTTGCTGACTTTGCTTCTTAGGAGTCTTCCTTTTTCCTGCTATTTCAAAAATGAAGGAGATTCCCAGACCTGGGTTATTGCACTGACAATAAAGGAGGAATAAATAAGATAAGAACAATTACTCCCATTCATGCTCTTTTTTCTTTTTTCAGGAAAGCTTCTACCCAAAGACAAGAAATTTAACTATTTCAGACCTACAATTGTGAGCACCACAGCCAGATGTGACTCCAAAGTTCCATGAAATTAATACCTAATTCCAAGTGATGGATAACAAAGTGGTCCACCACAATTCTGGAAAAACTTATTCATTTGAATGAATAACTTATGGATGATCCATTCATATTTATAGCTCTCAGCCTTTAATTAATAAGAATGATGTCAGGAAATTTAATGATCCAGTGTGAGAATATTCATTTTTAGTTGTTTTGAGTCAGATACCACGAGAATGACTTACATACACCAGTCAGAAAGAAGTCCTATCTGAAAAAAAATGGCAATATCCACTTGTAATAACACTAACAGATATAACAAACCTAACACTGGCTCCTTTCATAGAAAGAAAACTCAAATATTTTCCAGTAAAGACAGCAAAATAGTGGTAAGACTATACCTTTGTCAAAGGCAGAACATTGTTGTGTTGTTGTTTTTGTTAGGTGCCATTGTGTTGGTACTGACCCAGAGTGACCTTATGCACAGCAGAATGAAACACTGCTGCATCCTGGGCCAACCTCACTATTGTTGCCACACTTGAGTTCATCAATGCTGCCACTTGGCAGCATTTTTTCTCTTTTTTTTCTGACCCTCCACCTTACCAAACATGATATCCTTCTCCAGAGACTGCTCCCTC
>NW_006408774.1:1840778-1844171 GCF_000296735.1 Chrysochloris asiatica
AAAAAAGCTAAAGTGGATAGAGAAATACTTTTAACTCATGATATAAGGAGGGGATTATAATCAATGTAATGAAACAAGTTATATGAATGGTTGATTGTGAAACTGATGATGTGCCCTGTAAACATTCACTCAATCCACAATAAAAACCTTAACTTAAAAAAAAAAAGATTACAGCTTGGAAAACTCTACAGGACAATTCAGTTTGTCACATGGGGTGACTTTAAGTGAGAATCGACATGACAATTCTTAAAAACAATGGAAGTAACTTTACCTTGCCTCAAGTATTCAAGTACTTTACCAAAATGGGGTATGAAGATCACACAGCTTTGTTGCTGAAAGCAAAGTCTTGATACACTTACTGATGAACACCAAAGACTGCAGTCCTCAGTGTGGGTTTCACCATAACATAAAGAAAATAAAAACCATCCAGACCAATAAGTAACATTATAATAAACAGAGAAAAGTATTAAATAACCAAGTGTTTCATTTCACTTGGATTCAGAATCAATGCACATGGAAGCAACAGTAAAAAATCAAATATAATATTGCATTCAGAGTTGTCACATTCAGAACTATTGACTGATTCAAGTTATCATATTTTCAATCACTTCATATGCATGTGAAACTCAGGCAATGTGTAGGAAAACTGAAGAATAATTGATGCTTTTAAATTATGGTGGCGGTAAAGAATATTGGATATCCCATGAACTACCTGTGAACTGAACAAGTCTGTATTGGAAGTACATCGGAGTGAGCCTTAGAAAACAGCATGGAAAGACTTCATCTCAAATAATTTGGACATGTTATTAGTGGGGACCAGTCCCTGGAGAAGGACATCATGCTTGGGAAGTAGAGGGGTAACTAACAAGAGGAAGACCGTAAATGAGATAGGTTGACATACTGGCTGCAATGATAGGCATAAACATAGAAATGATTACACTAATGACATAAGACCATGTAGTGTTTCCTTCTGTTTTACACAGGGTCACTGAGTCAGAACCTACTGGATGGCACCTAATAATAACAACAACATCAATACAAAATAAAGACAGTGTAGTCAATTCTTCCCTTCTCTGCCTAGAAGAGTACTTTTCAATAACTGATACTCAACCAATAATTGTTGAGCAAATTGATGGCCAAACTTAAATCTCAATCTAAACTCACCCATCCAATGATGGCTTGTTTTGAGTACACACTTTGTTTCTAATTTACCAGAATCATAATCTCCTTCACCTTGTGTTCTGAACTCTCTCAAGGCTCAGCTCCTCCAGAATAATCTCCCTAGCACTGTAGAAATCTTGTGTTCTGTATTTTGAAGTCCTTTATCTATTGCTCTTGCCACTCTCAGATTAATTTTTCTACAAGCAATTGACGTATCATTCCCAAACTCAGATTCAATCCATTACCTGGTCATTCTCCAACCCTCCAGCTGCCTCATCTGCCATCTCTCTACTCATGTTTTAGGACACTTTTCTATTTCTAAAACTTTAATGACTTTTCTCTATCTTCCTGTAGCATTTACACAAAATGTTAATTGTTTACTTTTCATTTATCCTCACTTCCCCATGATAATAAGAACTGATATTTGCTGCTGGTCACAGACTCAGTTCCTAACAGATTTTTAAAATTATTTTTAATGGCAATTGAATAATGCATTTCCATGTTTACTCAATGGCATCACCTGTACATGGAATGGTTTTCTACTGTGATCCCCTAAGAAATCATGTTGAGAACTCTACTCACTCTGTTTTTGTTTCTACTTCCAAGCCATTGTCACAATAATCAGAGAAGATAGATAATGTTTTATGACTTTGCACATCCTTTTCTTCTTTAAGTGCATACTTTGTCTTGAAATGTTTGTGTTTTCATATGTTTCTCTCTCCCAGTAGAATGTGAATTCCTGGTGGGCAGTGACAGTATCAAGTAACATTTGTGGTCCTGACATATAGCACAGGCTTGGCATATCAGGGATACTCAGCCAGTATGCTGATTCATTGCTCTGATTCTCAAATGATGTCAGAGTTCCTATTCACCCAGTTAACCAATCTCCAGTAATTCCAGAGACCATAAAATATAATATGATCGTTCTTTGGATTCAAGCTATTATCGAGCAATTCATGAAAATGTGAAGATTAGCAAGCTACCAAATTGGAAGAGATAGCTATTGGCAAAGCCCTTGTTAGCAAGTGGAATTTATCGCCTGGTGGCCAAAAAGTGATGTACCTGGAATAACTGAAAGAGAAAGTCTTTGAAAGTGTAGATGAAGGAATGTGCAAATCAAGTTGGCACTGAGCAAAACCCACATTATTGAAAAGGCAAGGTTGGCAGTTCAAACCCACTAGCCACTTGGCAGAAAAGATAAGGCTATCTGATCCCATAAAGATTTACAAACTCAAGATTTCTATACAGGGTTTCTATGAGTTGGGTTCAACACCATGAGAGTGTGTAAGCAGATAGAAACATGATTTGGGGCTACTAACACTATTCTACAGGACAAGCAGGCTTGTGGAATGCATTGGACTCAGGGAGGAGGGAGTGAGTGTAGTGAAAAGTACACTGGACTGGGTGTGAGAAGAGGAACGTAGTTGTCAGCTATGATATTCACAAGATATGTGAACTTGAGCAAGTCTGATGACCTCTTTGGACTCCAGTTTCATCGTTGGTGACATGATGGGTTTAGAACACTAAATCACTAAATATTTTTTTAGACAAAACTGTAATGAACTTCAATATGGAAAGTAGATAAAAGTGGTATTACACTGGTGAATTCTAAGATGGATCCTGAAACCCAGTAGAAACCTAGTCAGCCCCAGTCCTTTGATCAGTATTCTAAAATAGCCCCAGAAACACCTCTAAGGAAAGCCAGGCCACCTGGAAACACTGTTTGCAAATGAACTGTCCAGATAAGATCACATGTACCTTAAGTTAGGTGATTCTGTAATTCAATGATATATGGGCAACTATAATAATTGTTTTTGTTGTTGGGTGCCATCGAGACAGCTCCAACACATAGTCGAACGTTTAGAACAAGACGCTGCCTGGCCCTGAGCCACCCTCACAGTCATTGTTAAGCTTGAGCTCTGTGTTACTGGCACTGTGTCAAGCCATTTTGGTGGGGGTCTTACTTTTTGATGACCCTTCACATTACCTAGCATGATGTCCTTTTCCAGGGACTGGTCCCTTTTCTAATATGTTTAAAATATGAGAGATGAAGTCTAGCTATCCTGGTGTCTACGGAGTATTCTGGCTGTACTTTTTCCAACACAGATTTTTCTTTGTTCTTCTGGCAGTCCATGGTACTTGTAATATTCTTCTCAAAAATCATAACTCAAGTGCTTCAATTTTTCATTGTGCAACTTTCATATACATATGAAGCCATAGAAAATATCATGG
>NW_006408774.1:1847238-1852478 GCF_000296735.1 Chrysochloris asiatica
GTCCCGCACTGCACTGTTCTCCCATGATGGTCCCAAGAACCTCCACTCCTGGACTGCAAAGTTAATCACTCCCCTCCTTTTTCTACAGAACATCTACCTTTACATTTCCAACCCTCACAGTCAGTCCTCATAGCTCTCATTCACTGTTGTACCACAAGAGTCCTATCCCCATCTCCTTTCATCAGCCCTGCCCAGACAGATTGGATACTACTCAGTGGTGATACTACCTTCCTCAGTGCCCTCTGGATCTAGGCTCCCTCTTGAAAGCTGGTAAACAGGTAACTTCTTGCCTTTGTAGCCCCCCATTTTGGGTAGCCAATGTCCAAGTTGCCCATCCCCTTCTACCCTGTGTATCGAGAGGATGGGAATGAACCTTACTATAAGGATTTGTTCTCTTTTTTGAGCTACTGCATCCATAGGTATAGGTCAAGTTCATCAAGTTGTATCAGATTACTCTTTTTTTCCTCTTCTTCTTTTTTTTTTTTTTCTAGTTGAGTTCTGATCATCCAGACATTGAAGCCAGGTCAAGTGGTTATATTTGCAAGTGTGGGTGTTCTTGCCCCATTTGGTCTGGCCCATGTTGTCACCTCTGGGCTGCTGAGCCAGGGCTGATTCTAAAGTACAAGATTTCTTAGTTCTGTTACAAGTTCCACCAGCTATAAGCCTTCAAACTTCTAAAATAGTCATACGTATGTGGTTCAGAGTATTGGTTCTCTCCCCTGAACTGGATTTACCTGGTATTCTGTGGTTTTGCTGATGGAGATCTTCACTGCACCTTTACCCTATCCACTATCAAGCCCCGCCTCTTTTTATGTTGTTTTAAAAAAGCTATTTGCGATGAAGCAGTCATTGATAATGCAAAATTATATTATGCCATCTCCAATATAATTTCTAACACGAAAGTCATATTTTCCAAGTATTGATCCTTCTGAGTTTCCAACATGTTCATTCCTATCACCAGCAATTATCAATACATTTTGATTGTATGTTTGATCAATTTCAGACTTAAAAAATTGGTAGAATTCTTCAATTTCATCATCACTGACTTTACTGGTTGTTGTTTACATTTGAACTATATTAGTCATAATTGGTCTTCCTTTAGACTTATGGATATTATCTTATCGCAGAAAACATTACACTTCAAGATAGATCTTGATAAGTTATTTTGGATGGTGAAAGCAATGCCATTCTTCCTCTATGTGTTATTTCCAGGACAGTAAAATATTTGATTGATTGGTTTATTCATAAAGGCCAATATCAGTCCAGTTTACCTTGCTAATTCCTACAATATTGATCTTTATGTGTTTCATAGAATTTTTGACAACTTCCAAGTTTACTGAATTCCTACTTCATACATTCCAAGTTCTGGTTATTTATGGATATTTACCACTGTTTTTCTTTATGTGGTATTGTACCTAATCCTGTCGGTTCTATCTCAGAGTGACAACACTTATAATAGGAACAATAACCAAATAGCCATTATACACACTCATGCAATACTCATGTTTACAAAATTATTACAAAAATTGCTTCCATCACTTTCATTTCTGCCCTTGGATGATTGTATGAGATTTCATTTCATATACCAAAGAAATCTTGGTAGTGCAGTGGTTACAGTGCTCAGTTGATAATTGAAAGATCAAGATTTCAAGCCCACCACCAACAGAAGGAAGATATGGCAGTTATCAGTTTCTGTCAAGATTTCAGGCTTGGAAATTCTACTACATTCTAGAGAGTAGCCATGATCCAGAATAACTTGAATGCAATGAGATTTAGCTTTTCACATACTTAGATGCAGTATGGCATTGGTACTAAATAAGATGAGAGCTGTTGATTATGCATGTTATTCAGAGTCACAAAATATTTAGTACCTAAATTATTACATTGTAATAAATGGAGAAAAGATTGAAGTTGCCAAAGACATTCTTTTCCTTCGATCCAAAATCCACTCTCATGAAATTGTACATTCCATAATCTGATTATCAGTGGTTGTTTGAAGTTGTTTCTCCTCATTTTGAGTTGTTCCCAATCAACAAATGAAGTCCTGAAAGCTTTACTTCATTTATGTCATCATGTTTGATTCTACTTTAAGGAGGTAGCTCTTTCCCAGTTGTTTTTTGATTGATTTTCAACCTGATGGCTTATTTCCAGCATTATGTCTGACAGCATTCTGGTGCTATTTACAATATTTTTATCTTCCAGCTTCATATCTGACAATGTTCCATGATATTTATATGGTTTTAAGCAGATAAACATTTTGAAGTAGTCTGCCTTTCCTTTTTAGTCTGGAAGCTTTATCTAAACCTGTCCACCTTGGAGAACTCTGCTGGAATTTAAAATACCAGTGACATACTTTCTAGCATCACAGCAACATGGAAGCTACTGCAATACAACAAACTGACAGATGAGTGGTTGAGTCATGGAAGCAGTAGTGAAAAATCAAATGATTTATTGTATTTTACAAACCTTCTGCAAAAGACCTTATTAAAGTGTCAAAGAGCAAAGATATCAGTTTAAGACCTATGGTGTTATGATATTTTCAATTGCCTCATATGCATGTCAAAGGACAAATGAATAAGGAAGATTGTAAAGAATCAATACGTTTGAATTATGGTGTTGAATAATAATAATAAAAAGTACCATGCCAGAAGAACTAATAAATATGTCTTGTAAGAAGTTCACCAGAATGCTCTTCAGAAGCAGAATGGTGAGACATTATCTCGTGTACCTTGGACATGTTACCAAAAGGGACCAGACCCTGAAGTAGGATATTATGAATAGTAAAATGGAGGGTCAGCAAAAAAGAAAAAGACCCCCAATGGGACCGACTGACACAGTGGCAGCAATAACAGGCTAAATTTTGACAACTGTGAGGGTGGCATAAGATGAGACAGTGTTTCATTCTGTTGTGCATATTTTAGCTATGAGTCGGGACCAACTCAAAGGTTCCTAATAACAACATACAGATCTATATAACATATGCAGTTAGAGTGAAAGGGTGCATTTTTAAAAGAGTTTAATCTTTTGAGACGTTGTTTGTACTAATAGGGATCTATTTTAAGGAAATATTTTAAAGGCACTTTAATATTCAGAATAAGATACACGCAAACAGTACTTTTAATGCCCAAAATCTAAAGCAGTTGACTATTTAGCAGTTCAATGTTCTGTAAATGAATTCTGGTTTAATGATACTATGATATTTTTGCAACCATTGAAAATACTGCCTTTTGAATGATTTCATTAGTAAGATTATCTTGCTGTTAATGCAAAGGAGCAAAAGACAAACAAACTGCATTTAAATTGTCAAGTCTAATTATGAATACCTGTGTTTGTATAAATTATTATAGATATTTTCAGATACGTGAATCAACAGGTCATATAAATATCAGGTAACACTGAAGACTTAGGAACACATGTTTTGTGAAACTGGTTTTTCAACTTAGCTGATATTAATGAGTCCATATCTCAAAGTTTTGTTTTGTCAACATATGATGCTAGATAGTAACTTATAAAATGATTTTATGTCTTTGAAAGAACACGTCATCCTCTGGTGAGATATAAAAATAAAATGAAAGTTAAAGAAGTGGCCTAATTTGATATGAGAAGATTTCTGTGGAATATGTGACTTGTGATTGCAGATATGTGTTCATGGAAAAAGCCACATATATGGATCATATACCAGAGTCCTAGTTGTGCATTGGTTAAAACATTTGTCTGCTAGTATACAAAAGCATGGCAGTTCAATCTCTCTAGCGACTCCACAGGACAATATGTGGCAGGCTACTTCCCTAGCTCTGGTAGCATAGTGGTTATGAATCAGGCTGCTATCCTCAAGGTCGGCAGTTCGAAACTACCAGCTAGTCCATGGGAGAAAGATGAAGCTTTCTGCTCCTGTAAAGATTTACCATCTCAGAAACCCTGTGCAGGGTCACTATGAGTCAGAACCGACTCCACGGTACTTAACAACTTCCCTAGAGATTTACATTCTTGGAAACCCTATAGGGCAGTTCCACTCTGTTTTATAGGGCAGTTATGAGTTTGAATCAACTTGACAACAAAGGGTTTTGTTGTTGTTGTTGTTGTTGTTGTTGTTTACTTGTTAGAATAAGTTATACATATTTAGCATAGCTAATAAAAATAAAAGACACCAGAACGTTCATGGTGGTGACATGACTTTATATAGTTTTTGTTTATTTGTTTTTCCTTTTCAAAGTTGTTTTAATTTCTGAATTTTCTTTCAGCATGTACTGTTTTGAAAATAGGAGAAAGAAAATGAAGTGTTGAAGTTATAAAAATTAAAGTCACAGGCTACTAACCCATTCACACTGCTGGAACTTCTCAAAGCAGACAAGAAAAAAGCAGGCCCAAGCAATTTTGTTCACAGCATTGTTTGGTTTCACTATCTTGACCATGCTGTTAATGCACTTGGAAAAGATACCATTTTCAAATTAGAAGAGCTCAGCAAGTTATTTTCTTTCCCATTAAAAACTTTCCGCCTCTTGCTATCACTCCCCACCTCTGCCACAGCACTTCTGTAACCCCAGACGACCTCCTATCCCAACCCCAGCAACTTTGTGCATCTCTACTTCCTGGTAGAGCTGAAACTGTCCTGCCAGGGCCGTCTCTCTGCACAGCTCTTTAATTGAAACACTTCCAGTCCTTGGTATCTCTGTCTGCAGACCCTGACTATGCAGCATATCATGAATAATCCCACGTCACGATGTTATGTCTTCCCTGCAGTCTCTCAGCCCAGCCTGTGATATTACTTGATTCTACCTCACAGCAAGTCTACAAAAGTTTCTAATTTGCAAGCAATAATCTTCCAGGCAGAGAAGGCATCAGTGATGCCAGGATGGCTGTGAGAGCAGAAAAAAAAAAAAACAAAAAAAAAACCCCTTTCCATCTAGTGTCTAGAATGCATCCCCTGGAAAATGAAATGCCTGGGGAACAAGGATCCCCGAATATTGGCAGATATTAAAAACCTACTTCATGAGTGAAGAATCCAGCTGATATGAAGTGAGGGGAGATGCACAAGAACACCCATATTTGTAGATAGTACCCACTTGACCTGGCTTCGATGGCTGGATGATCAGAACTCGACTAGAATAAGAAAGAAGAGGGAAATAAATAAAATTTAAAAAGTAACCCGCTACAATTTGATGAAATTTACTTATACTTATGGATGTTGTTGTTGTTGTTAAGTGCCATCAAGTCAGTTTGACCCATAGCGACCTTGTGTA
>NW_006408774.1:1863613-1866607 GCF_000296735.1 Chrysochloris asiatica
AGGAACTTACTCATCTATGTCAAGAAAATTGGAAGACAACTGCCTAGCCAACTACCTGGAAGAGATCCATATTTTTGCCCGTTCCACAGAGAGGTGACCCAATGGGATGTGGAAGTCATTGGATAATATCATTAATAATTCATGCAACTAAAATTTTGGTAAGGATAATCCAAAAATGACTGCATATGTAAATTGACAAAGAACTGCCAGAGTTTCAAGCCAGATTCAGATGAGGATGTGGACTAGACGATATCATTGCTGATGTCAGATGGATCTTCACTGAAAGCAGAGAATACCAGAAAGTTGTTCACTGGTGCTTTATTGACTACACAAAGGCTTTCAATTATGTGGATCATGACAAACTATGGACAACATTGTAGAAAATGAATATTCTAGAACACTTAATTATGCTTATGAGGAACCTGTACATAGACCGTAAGTAAGTTGTTTGAAAAGCACAAGGGGACACTGCATAGTTTAAAATTAGCAAAGGTGTGCAACATGGCATATTCTTTTGTCATACTTATTTAAGATTTATGCTGAGAAATTAATACGAGAAGATGGAGTCTATGAAAAAAAACATGGCATCATTTAACAACCTGTGATATGCAGATGATACAACCTTGCTTGGTGAAAGCAAAGAGAACTAAACATATTTACTGGTGAAGATCAAAAAGCACAGCCTTTGGTATAGGATACATCTCAATATGAAGAAAACAAAAATCCTCATGACTGGATGAATAAACAACATTCTTACGAATGGAGAAAAGATTGAAGTTGTCAAAGACTTCATTTTGCTCAGATCAATCATCAATACACATGGAAGCATCATGCAAGAAATTAAATGGTGCATTGCATTAGGAAAATCTGCTATATAAGTAAGACCTCTTAAAGTATTCAAGAGCAAAGATGTCAGTTTGAAGACTAAGAGGTGCCTGACCCAAACCATGGTATTTTCAATAATGTCATATGCATGTGAATGTTGGACAAAGAATAAGGAAGACCACAGAAAAACTGATGCATTTGAGTTATGGTGTTAGAAAAGAATATTAAAAGTGCCAGGGACTGCTAAAACAACAAGCCAATTTGTATTGGAAGGAGTGTATCCAGAATGCTGATTAGAAGCCAGGATGGCCAGATTTTGTCTTCCATACTGCAGACATATCATCAGGAGGGACCAGTCCCTGGAGAAGGAGATTTGGTAAAGTACAGGGTCAGAGAAATAAAGGAAGACTCTCAACTCGATGGATTGGCACAGAAACAGTAGCAATAGGCTCAGTCATAGCAACGATTGTGAGGCTGGCTCAGGACCAGTCAGTGTTTCATTCTGTTGTGCATAAGTTCGTTATGAATGGTGCCGGATTAATGGCACCTAACAATAACAACCACAACAAGGAAGGCCTAATGGAGTTCCTGAGTGATGAAAATAGTTAACGTGTTCGGATACTAACATAAAGGTTACTAGGACTTCTCAACAGCATTAACAACAAAAACAACAATAATCAGGCTTGACTGCACTTAACAACAGCAACAACAATCAAGCATAGAAAACTCTATGGAGCACAGTTCTACTCTGACACACATGAGATCACTTTAAGTTGGAATCAACTCAGTAGCAACTGATCATTCTAAGAGGACCTGGTAGACTGTATAAATGTGAAAGGATAAAAGGGTCAGAAGACTATTTGAGTCAAAGAACAGAAGTGGTATGTTTAACAAGTGAGAAAGGCACGGAGAGTGAGCAAATAATTCAACACAAGAGTTCAAGATTTCAGAAGTACAGCAGATCTGAATCTTTGCAGAGCTGGAGATACAACCATAGTGTTTGAAAATAAATTGGAGTTTAAGTTCACTTGTTTTGGGAAGTCAAAACACTTTTTGGTGTTTGTACTGTGGTTTCATGAACTGACAGATGAAAAAGAAGGAATGGGAATTATAATATGTTATTCATAAGGTCAGCATGAGTCATAGTAGACATGATTGATAATAACTACACTATCATTTTATCATTAATCATATTATCATTATCTATGATCCCATATCAAAAACCAAATCTGCTTTCCTCAAGTGGACTTCAAACCTAGGTGACCTAATGTTTTATTGATTAGAACCATACTCTGTAGGGATTTCTTAACTATAATCTTAATGAAAGGAGTGCGGAGGGTGTAGTGGTTATGCACTTGGTTGCTAACGGAAAGATCTGCAAGACAACGAGTTGGTGGTCTACCTCCCTAAAGATATACAGCATTGGAACTCCTATGGGGAAGATCTATTCTGTCCTACAGAGGCACTATGAGTCAGAATTTACTGGACAATAATGGGTTAGGTTTGGTGGTTTGTAATCTTAATAAAAGAAGACCTTGGTTCCTTTCTTCCATAGTATTGGTGAGTGAGTTTGAACTGTCAACATTTAAGTTAGTTGTTATTGTTGTTGTTAGGTGCTGTGGAGTCAGATCCAACTCAGAGTGACCCTATGTACAATAAATTGAAATACCATCTGATTCTATGTCATCTTCATAAATATCCATGTGTTTGAGCCCATTGTTGCAATAACTGTGCCAAATCATCTTCTTGTGTGTCTTTCACTTTTTGGCCGATCTTCTATTTAATCAAGCATGATGTCCTTTTCCATGGACCATTTCCTCTTGATAATATGTGAAAAGCATATGATCTAAAGTGTCACTTCTAAGAAGCATTCTGACTCTACTTACTTAATCATATTCAAATCATTTGTGTCATGTGAGGACCTTAACTAAGACTACATAGTTGTATAATTCAACATTGGGGAAGAATATATGACTTTAACCACAACTAGTCTGTCAGTTTGTCATACTATGGTGGCTTGCTTGTTGCTGTGATTCTGGAAGCTGTGCCATCAGTATTTTTAATACCATACTGGACAGGGTTCAGATGAGCTTCTAGATGTAGACAGACTAGTAAGAAGGAGAGACAGACTACTTCCAAATATTTAGTCACACAAAACTTTATGAAGAG
>NW_006408774.1:1866707-1868979 GCF_000296735.1 Chrysochloris asiatica
GAGGTCCCTGGGACCATCAAGTGAAAAGAGAGAAGAGCGGGACCTTACCCAGAGAGTCAGTGACACCAGGCATGGAGACAGAGATGATGACGTGGACAGATGGAGTGGTTGGGGACACTGGACTCAGGGAGGGAGAGGGACTGTGTGTTGTTGGAGGGGGGGTCGGGGTGGACCTGTGGGGTGATCCCTTTGGTTATATGATGATGTATGGAGGGAATTGTAATCTTACAATAAAATGCAATACAATAAGATGGATGTAAAACTGTTGTTCTCCCATGTAAACCCACATAATTCACAATAAAAACTTAAAAAACAAAACAAAAAACCTACTCCATGCCAGGTACTAATTAGTATGACAGCACTGAATAGAAAGTATCATTTTTGTTTTTCACTACAATCAACTGAAGTAGATATAAGCACCCAGTTGCACTGTGCGATAATGCAGGGGACCAGAAGGTTCGTTTGAACCACAAGACTGGCATTCCAATCTCATCAGCTTCTCCTTGGAAACCCTACACAGGGCTGCTATAAGTCAGAACTGACTCAATGGTACTTAACAACATCAACCATAGAGTAGATTTTGATTCATAATGACCCCATGGGACTGAATAGAACTGTCCCTTAGGATTTCCAGGAGCTCCGGTGTGGCACTGTAGGTTAAGCAATGGACTGCCAATCATAAGGTTAGTGGTTCAAACCCACCAGCTGCTCCTCAGAAACCCTATAAAGAGTTCTTATGAGTCAAGACCCATTAGACAGTACTTAAGAGCCACAACAACAAGAAGATTTCCAAGGTTATAAATCTTTATGGAAGCAGAAATCTTCATCTTTCTGTGGATGAGCAGCTGGCAAGTTTGCATCACTGACTTTTGGTTAGAAGCCCAATGTTTAACTCATGGCACCACTAGAATTCCTTGTTGTTGTTGTTGTTAGGTGCCATCGTGTTGGTACTGACTCATAGCAAACTTACACACGCAGAACAAAACACTGCCAGATCCTGGGCAATACCACTGTTGCCATGCTTGAGTCCATCGAGTCTGCCACCTGGCCAATTCATTTTGTTGGGGGTTTTCCTCATTTTCTCTGATCCTCCACCTTACCAAACATGAAATCCTTCTCCAGCGACTGGTCCCTCCTGAAAATATGTCCGAAGTACAAGAGACGAAGTTTGAGATGAAGTACAACAGATGAAGGCTCCTTGGCCTCCAGGAGCACTCTGGTTGCACTTCTTCCAACACAGATCTGTTGGTTCTATTGGCAGTCAAAGGCACTTTCAATATTCTCCAACACTACAACTCAAAAGCATCAATTCGTTTATGTTCTTTCTTATTCACTGTTCAGCATTCACATGCATATGAGGTTATTGAAATACCATGGCTTGGGTCAGGCACACCTTAGTCCTCAAGCTGACAACTTTGCTCTTCAACACTTTAAAAAGGTCTTGTGCAGTAAATTTGCCTAATGTAATACATCATTTGATTTCTTGACTGCTGCTTCTGTAGTGTTGATACTTGATCCAAGAAGAATGAAGTCCTTGACAGCTTCAATCTTTTCTCCGTTGATAAGAATGTTTTTATTGGTCCAGTGGTGAAGATTTTTATTTTTAAAATAAGATGTAATCCATACCAAAGCTGCGCTTTTTGATCTTCACCAGTAAATGTTTAAAGTCCTCTTCACTTTCAGCAAGCAAGATTTCATCATCTGCACATCACAGGTTGTTAATGAGTCTTCCTCCAAACTTGATGCCACGTTTTTCTTCATAGAACCCAGCTTCTCAGATTATTTGCACAGCATACGGGTTGAATAAGTACGGTGAAAGAATGCAACCTTGTTGCACACCTTTCTTAATTTTAAAACATTCAGTGTTCCCATGTCCTGTTCGAACAAGTGCCTCTTGGTCCATGTACAGATTACTCATGAACACAATTAAGTGTTCTGGAATACTCATGCTTCGCACTGTTGTCCATAGTGTGTCATGGTCCACACAATCGAAAGCCTTTGTGTAGTCAGTAAAGCAAAGCAAAGGTAAACATCTTTCTGATATTCTCTCCTTTCAGCCAAGATCCATCATACATTAGCAATGATATCCCTCATTCTATGGCCTGTTCTGAATCAAGCTTGAACCTATGGAAGTTCTCTGTCAATGTATGCTTGCAGTCGTTTCTGTATTACCTTTAGTAAAACTTTACTCACATGGGTTGTTGTTAAGTGCCGTCGAGTCGGTTCCGACCCATAGCGACCCTGTACAGGGTTTCCGAGGGTGTAAATCTTT
>NW_006408774.1:1876369-1878630 GCF_000296735.1 Chrysochloris asiatica
ATGGAATACTAAAACATGATGAAGAGCACCAGAATATTGTCAGATATAGTGCAGGAAGATGAACCCATAGGTAGGAAGACACTCAAAATACAATTGGGAAGAGCTGACTCCACAAAATAGAGTTAACTGTGATGACTCAAAAAGAGTAAAGCTTTTGGGACCTTCATTTGCTGATGGGGAACAACTCAAAATGAAAAGAAACAGCTGTAAACAAACATTAATAATTTCAAAAAGGAACGTAAAAAGTATAAATCTAGGAAAATTGCAAATTTTCAAAAACAAAATAGAATGTATTAACATCAAGATCACAAGGATTAATGAGCTGAAATGGACTGGTATTGAAAATTTTGAGTATAAAATCAAATGGTTTACTATAAAAGAATGACAAATTGAAAAGAAATGGCATCGTATTCATCATCAAAAAGAACATATCAAGATCTGCCTTGAAATACAACAGTCTATGATAGAATAATATCCATACATTACAAGGAAGACCATTGCTACCATTATTATTCAAATTTATACACAAATCATTAAAGCCAGTAATGATGAAATTGAAGAATTATATCAACTTCATCAGTCTGAAATTGATCAAACATGCAATCAAGATGTATTGATATTTAATGGCGATTGAAATGAAAACGTTGGCAACAAAGTGGAAGAACCAGTAGTTAGAAAATATGGCCTTGGTGATATAAACAATGTGGGACATTGTATGATTGAATTTTTCAAGACGAATAACTTCTTCATTGAAAATACCTTTTGAAACAACAGAATAGACAACTATACACATAGGCCTCACCAGATGGGATACATTAAATTGATTGTATCTGTGGAAAGAGATTGTGGAAAAGCTCCATATCATCAGCCCAAACAAGATCAAGGGAAGACTGTGTAACAAATCATCATCAATTGTTAATAAGCAAGTACAGGCAGAGACTGAAGAAAATTAAAACAAGTGAATGAGAACCAAAATATTATCTTGAACATATAATACCTGAATTTAGATATAATCTCAAGAATGGAGTTGAAGTATTAGACCTAAGACCAGAAGAGTTGAGGCATGACTTCAGTAACATCATACAGGAAGAAAGCAAAAGGTCATTAAGATAAGAAAGAAAATACCAAAATGGATGTGAGAAAAGACTCTGAATCTTGCTGTCCAGCATAAAGATACTAAAGCAAATGGAAGAAATGAGGAAGAAAAGAGCTAAACAGAACATTTTAAAGAGCCACTCGAGAAAACAAAGTCAAACTTTAGAAGAAATGTGCAAAGACTTGGAGTTAGAAAACAAAAAGGATAGAACACACTCAGCATTTCTTAAAGTGAAGGAACTGAAGAAACATTTCAAGACTTGACATATAATATTTAAGAAGTCTATGAAAAAAATATTGAGTGATGCAAAAAGCTTCAAAAAATATGGAAGCAATACACAGAGTCACTGTACCAAAAAGAAATGTGTGAATTTCAACCATTTCAAGAGGTAGCATATGATCAAGAGCCAATGATATTGAAGGAAGAAGTCCAAGGTACATTGAAAGCATTGGAAAATGACAAGTTCCCAGGAATTGATGGAATACAAATTGAAATATTTAAAAAAAAAAAAAAACAAACTGATATAGCACTGAAGACACTCACTCATCTATGATAAGAAATTTTCAAGACAACTATGTGGCCAACTGATTGGAAGAGATCTGTATTTGTGCCCATTCCAAAGATAGATGACCCAAGGGAATGTGGAAGTCATCGGACATTATCATTAGTATCACATACAAGTAAAATTTTGTGAATGGTAATCCAAGTAAGTCTGTGTATGCACATTGACAGAATGGCCAAAGTTTCAGGAAGGATTCAGATGAAGGCAAGGAAGAAGGACTATCGTTGCTAATGTCAGATGAATCTCAGCTAAAACAAGAGAATAACAGAAAGATGTGTACCTCTACTTTATTTATTACACAAAGGATTCTGTTTGTGTGGCTCCTGAAAAGCTATGGACAACACTGTGGAGAATGAGTATTCCAGAACATTTAATTGTGTTCATGAGGAACCTGTGCATAGACCAAGAGGCATTTTTTCTAACACAACAAGGAAATACTGAATGGTTGAATGTCAGCCAAGGTATGTGCCAGGGTTGTATTCCTTTACCATACTTATTCAATCTGTATACTGAGCAAATAACCTGAGAAGCTGGATTACATAAAGAAAAAAGTGGCATCAGGATTGAAGGAAGACTCATTAACAACATGCAATCAATCTGCAG
>NW_006408774.1:1878730-1881156 GCF_000296735.1 Chrysochloris asiatica
CAATGATTTCCACATTCTGTTAGGTCACCTCTATTTGGAATGGGCACAAATATGGATCTCTTCCAATCACTCAGCCACATAGTTGTCTTTCAAATTTCTTGGCAGAGATGAGTGAGTGCCTCCTATGCCACCTCACTTTCTTGAAAGATTCCAGTTTTAATTCCATCAATCCCTGGTGCCTGTTCCAAGGTGCATTGAAGGAATTGGCAAAGAACAAGGCACCAGAACCCCTTAGGTACGAGTAAGTCCCTGCTTTATTGATTAGAAAATAGAAATTAAGAAAAATATTATGGAGTACTGATTGCTGACCACAGATGCCTGGAGGAATTCTGCCAAAGACAGAAGAACTGCCTACCTGAGTCTATGTAAAGCACCTTCTTGAAGAATCCTGAATGAAATATATATTTATTTTCCCAAGCAAATGAATTATAGATCTATTTGTTTCTGAGCAACATCCCACAGATTCAAATATATCTTCAAGGAAAAGATACTGGCATATTGCTCTCTGACAAATTAGACATAAGCTGTTGTTAGGTGCTGTTGAGTCAGTTAAGACTCATAGCAACCCTATGCACAACAGAACAATATAATTCCTTGTCTGTGTGCCATGCCATTCTCATAATTGTTACATTGAGCCTTTCATTGCTGCCACTGTGCCAATCCATCATCTCATTGGGTATCTCTCAGGTTTTCAATGAGTCTCCACTTTAGTAAGCATGATGTCCTTCCAAAGAGACTAGTCCTTCCTGAAAATATATCTGAAGTATGTGAAACGAATTCTTGCCATCCTTGCTTCTAAAAAGCACTCTGGTTATACTTCTTCTGATACAGATTTGTTTGTTCTTCTGGAAGTTTATGGTACTTTTCATATTCTTCTCCAAAACCACAATTCAAATATATAAATTCTTCGACAGTATTCTTTATTCATGTTCAACTTTCACATGTATATGAGACATTTGGAAAATACCATCGAATTGTGTCAGCTGCTTCTTAGGCTACAAAACTGGCATCTTTTCTTTTTAACAGTTAAAGAGGTCTTTTTCAGCAGGTTTGCCTAAATAATGCTCTGTTTTGTTTATTGGCTGCTGTTTCCATGAGTGTTGGTTGTGGATCCAAATAAATTGTTTAGCAAATAATATGAGTAGTTGTATTATATAGAGAACATGGTCTCAGAATTGGAGGAAGACTCATTAGCAAGCTGAAATATGCAGATGATGAAACCTTGCTTATTAGAAGTGAAGAAGATTTGAATAACTTACTGATGAAGATCAAAGACTACAACTGGAATGCATCTCAATGTAAAGAAAATTAAAATCTTCACAACTGGAATATTAAATAACATCATGATAAGTGGAGAAACAATTGAAGTTGTCAAAGACTTCAGCTTGCTTAGACATAAGCATATCCAAAGAAATTCAACTATCAAATAAAGTTTTGTTTGTGAAAAAGAAAGCAGTGAGTAGGCTCTTGGAAACATCTGAATTTCCCAATAGTTTGTGAGTGAGATGTGGAGTTTAGAATGAGTTTTCTAAATGTGCTCAATGGAGAAAGAAAACACCAATCTTGGAGGAGTGAAAATGCTATCTAATGTAAGTAGGAGATTCAGATTCTGACTTTGTGTATTATTAAGGTAACCTAGAAGGTAAACAATAGATGACAGAGCCATTACTCTTGTCTTCACTGTTAAATAAGGAGGCTGTAAAGGAAATAAGAGTAAATAGGATGAAGGTCACTGCAGAGGAGTCGGTGATACATAGTAGAAGGTATAGCAATGTCTTGTTACAGAAAGTTAAGTAGAAAGACAAGAGGCTATATACTTAGTTGTGTCTGGTGAGGAAAGACAGCGATTGAGGTAAATAATGTTTGTTGCTTTAAGTATCACAAAGAATTTGGGGGAAGACTATGTTATAAGGCTGGTGGAATGGTTATAAATGAATTCAAGAATCAGGATAAGAGTGACATATTAGAAAACTCATTTGGTGTTAATTTGTCCATGGGCAAATAGAATGTAAAATGGGGTGACATTGAAGTCAGCTGGATTGGAGTTTCAGCACTATAGTGATTTACTCCATCATGCTCTTGCTGTGAATGTTGTTTTAGAAGTCTGTTTAAGGAGAGGCATCCTGGGGAAAAAAAATCAGAATCAGAGTATTCATGTACAGTTGTCAAGGAATGAAGTGTTACGATGTTGTCCAGATAGTTTAAAAACTAAATAATTTAGATGACCAAACATGAGGTCCTGATTGGTCAGATAATTCCCCAGACTAGAAAGGTCTACCACTATTCATCTGTCAGTTTCTCATACTGTGGTGACTTCTGTGTTGCTGTGATTCTGGAAGATATGCCACAACACTAGCAGTGTTAACTATGATAAACAAGTTACAGATGAGCTTCAAGATGACCAACCAGCAAGTAGGAACGACAGA
>NW_006408774.1:1888781-1890895 GCF_000296735.1 Chrysochloris asiatica
TTGCACCTCAATGTAAAGAAAACAAAAACCCTCACCTGTGACCTAATAAATAACACTCATATAAATTGAGAAAAGATTGAAGTTTATTTTGCTCAGACGCCAAAATGTTTATTTTGCTCAAATGACCCATCAACACTCATGGAAGCAGCACACAAGAAATTAAACATTGTATTTCATTAGGCAAATATGCTATACAAGACCTCTTTAAAATATTTAATAGCAAAGATGTCAGTTTGAGGACGAAGTTGCACCTAACTCAAGCCAGAATATTTTCAATAACCTCATATGCATGTAGAATTTGGACAGTGATTAGGAAGCCCATAGTAGAATTGATGCATTTGAATTATGGTGTTGTAGGAGAATATTGAATGTACAATGGACTGCCAAAAGAACAAAGATACCTTTATTTGAAGAAGTATAGTCAAAGTACTCCTTGGAAGCCAGGATGTCCAGACTTCGTCTCTCATATATTGGACATATTGTCAATAGTGACCAGTTCCTGGAGAAAGATATCATGTTTGGTAAAGTGGAGGTTTGGAGAAAAAGAAGAAGACCCCCAATTAGATGGATTGGCTCAATGGCAGCAGTAATCAGGATTGTGAGTTTGGCAAAGGACTGGACAGTGTGTTTCATTCTGTCGTGCATAGTGTCACTATGAGTTAGCACTGACTCAATGACACCTAACAACAAGAAACGTAGGGCTTTAAGATTACGCTCCCACCACCACACACTCACAAAAAGTTGGGAAATAATGTCTCTTGCTTTCAAATGATTGTGCAATGTTTACACATTATGTCCATGATAGAACATAGAAGTAAAACAAAGCCAACTTGACACTAAAGCCTAAAGTCATTCCACTATATAATTCCTTCTTCAAAATAGAATATGTTCATTGCTAAAGGGATTTGATAGTGTACTGTGCATATGCAGTTCTATATGGATAACAGGCATATGTGATGGAATTTAATCTTTCATCACACTACATACTCAAGTAATTTGATTTCTTTACCACATCATGAGGTAAATAAATAGTTACAGACTGTATATACACCAGTAGTGGTCTTGGATGGATGGGATCCCATTCACGGTCCAATTTGGTTGTAGTCTTTTGCCAAAGCAAGTGTTTGTTTTCTATCCTCTGCTTTTAGGACTAATAACAAAAAAAATCAGGAATGTGTTTAATTTTTTAATGTCAATTATCTTCACATTTCTTTTCATAGAATTGTTGTTGTTATTATTAAGTGTCATTGAGTTGGTTCGGACCCATAGTGATACTGTATAGGGCTTCCGAGGAGCAGCCGGTGGGTTTGAACAACAGACCTTGTGGTTCAAATCGACTTTGCAGTCCAAAGTATTAACTCCCAGTGCCACAACAGGACTCTTTCATAGAGTTGCTGTTGTTAAGTGCCATTGAGTCAGTTCTGACCCATAGCAAACCTGAATGGGGTTTCTGAGGAGTGCCTGGTGGGTTTGAGTAACTGACCTTGCAGTTCAAACTGACTTTGCAGTCCAGTGCATTATTCTACAGTGCAAGACGAGGCATTATCAAAAATTTATTAAATCACAACTTGATTGATGTTCAGGGCTTTATTTTTCTTCCATTGATATGGGAAGAATGGAGAAGAGAGTAGAAGGAAAAGAAGATACTCCTGTCAAAATTACTTACGTATGACGTCAACCCTAATTTTGACTGGGAAAAGACATTATTACATGGTATGAGGGTTGATCTCAATAGATGTAAATACACTATAAATTGAAAAATGGTTTCTCCTAGAAACAGTTCTGGTGT
Organism: Chrysochloris asiatica; assembly: GCF_000296735.1. Lineage (NCBI taxonomy): Eukaryota > Metazoa > Chordata > Mammalia > Afrosoricida > Chrysochloridae > Chrysochloris > Chrysochloris asiatica. The sequence continues at coordinate 1,890,571 of NW_006408774.1, forward strand.
GGTACTGTATGATTAACACTGAACTGCTAATCACAAGTCAGCTGTTCAAACCCACCAGCCACTCCTCACTAACCCTACACAGAATCACTATGAGTTGGAAGCAATTCTACAGCACTTAATATCAAGAGGACAGCTATGAGACTTTTGTTTTTCACACTTATTACCTGAAGTAGCATAAACAACTCCTGCTATTGGAGAAGAATTTCATCACTCTTAGAGAGATCTGCATGGCCTTGGTTATGTCTCTTAGAATTTTAGTTTTTGAGTCTTAATTTTCTTACTATTAAATGGGGTTTATAATACCTATAAAAGGAGCTGTGGTAGT
>NW_006408774.1:1894631-1896482 GCF_000296735.1 Chrysochloris asiatica
AATGTATCTAATGTATCTATGTATCTAATACAATACATCGTTTGATTTCTTGACTGTTGCTTCTATGAGTGCTGATAGTTGATGAAAGAAGAACGAAGTCCTTGACAACCTCAATCTTTTCTCCTTTGATAAGAACATTGTTTATTGGTGCAGTGCTGGATTTTGTTTTCTTTACATTGAAATGCAATCCATACCAAAGGCTACGTTCTTTGATCTTGATCAGTAAGTATTTTAAGCCCTCTTAATTTTCAGCAACCAAGGTTGTATCATCTGCATATCGCAGGTTGTTAATGAGTCTTCCTCCAATTCTGATGCCACGTTTTTCTTCATATAGCCAAGCTTCTCAGATTATTTTCTTAGTATACAGGTTGAATAAGTATGGAGAAAGAATACAACCCTGTAGCACACCTTACTTAATTTTAAACGATTCAGTATTTCCATGTTCTTTTCAAACAACTGCCTCTTGGTCCATGTACAGGTACCTCATGAACACAATTAAGTGTTCTGGAATACTCATACTTCACATTGTTCTCCATAGCTTGTCATAATTCACACAATCAAAAGCCTTTGCATAGTCAATAAAGCACAGGTAAACATCTTTCTGATATTCTGCGCTTTCAGCCAAGATCCGTTGGACATCAGCAATGATATCCCTTATTATACATCCACTTCTGAATCCGACTTGAACCTCTAGAAGTTCTCTGTCAATGTATGCTTGCAGCCATTTATGTATTACTTTTAGTAAAACTTTACTCACATGGGATATCAAAGATATTGTCTGATGATTTATGCATTCCATTCAGTCACCTCTCTTTGGAATGGGCACAAATACTGGCCTCTTCCAATCAGTTGACCACATAATTGTCTTCCAAATTTCTTAGCCTAGCTGAGTGCATGCCTCCAGTGCCACCTCACTTTCTTAAAATACTTCAATTTTTAGTCCATAATTTCCTAGTGCCTTGTTCTTTACCAATTCCTTCAATGCACCTTGGACTTCTTCCTTCAATATCACTGTCTCTTGATCATGTGCTACCTTTTGAAACAGTTGAACATTCACATTTCCTTTTGGTACAGTGTCTCTGTGAATTCCTTCCATCTTCTTTTGATTATTTCTGCATCATTCAATAATTTGTCCAGAGAATCCTTCAATGTTGGTCTAATTGTGAAGATTTTTGTTTACTTTACAATTGGTGCCATCCATACTGAAGGCTATCTTTTTTATCTTCATCATCAAGTTCCATTTTGCTTTCAGAATGTTATGTCACCTCCACATCACAGGTTGTTTATTAGTCTTTCTTCAATCCTGCTTGGTGTTCTTCTTCATGGATTATGTGCTCACCATTACCTAGTGAGTAATAGTGGATTGAGTAACAGACTGAATGAACACAATCTTGACACACATCTTTACTGACACTCTACCATTCTGCATTCTCTTGTTTTTACAAGTCATTGACTCTTGTACTACGTACACGTTACTCATGAACACAAAGAAAGGTCCTGAAATTTCCATTATTTGAAATATTATCCATAGTTTTTATTACCCAAATAGTCCAAAGTGCTTGTATACTCAATAAAGCATCAAGGGACCATCAAGGGAGAAGAGCAGAGAGCGGGACTCTAGCCAGAGAAGCAGTGATGCCAGAGATGGAGGCAGAGACAATGATGTGGAAAGGAGTAGCTGGGGACTTTAGACCCAGAGAGGGATAGGGGTTGTGTGCTGATGACCGGGGGGCAGGCTTGTATGATATACCCTTTGGTTGGTTGATGATACATGGAGGAGATTATAACTATGGCAATGAAATGATATACGATAAGATAATGCAAAACTAATGTTCTCCCATGTAAACTACC
>NW_006408774.1:1896985-1902714 GCF_000296735.1 Chrysochloris asiatica
ACAATGATTGTGAGAATGGCACAGGATAGGACATTGTTTTGTTGTGTTGTGCATAGGGTCTCTATGAGTCAGAACCCACTGGAATGCATTTAACAATAGCAACAAGAATAACAACAAACAGTTTTTTTGTTGTTTGTTTGTTTTTTTACCTTGTTGTAGTCTAAGTCAAATGCTCATGCTTTTCTTTAATTGTGTGACTTAAGAAAAATGAGTGAAACAGACAGCAAGATGCAGAGAAAGAAACACACAGAGAAAGTGAAAGACACAGAGAAAGTCAGAGATAGAAAGAGAAAAACATAACAGGGCAGTACAATTTTGGTGCTCAGATAATAAGCCAGTTATCGGAAGCTAACATCTAGCTCTTAGACCAAAGAAGCATGCAAACAAAGTTCAGGTCACATTTGCCTAAAGTTTGTATGTTGCTACTACTTTGACTACAAGGCCCTTTTTAGAACTCAACAGAGAAGTAGAAAGCAGCTAAGTGGTACATAAAAACACTTTTAAAGAACTTTGTGGCAAGACTAAGCACCAAACCCACTAATCCTCCATTTTCATGTTCTTGTAATTTAATTGACACATTAGCCAGGCTCAAAGACACCAATGTCACTAGACAAGCAGCCAGAGAGAATATATATGAGTTCATTTCCATAGTCTACCATCATTTCAGGGTCTTTTTCTGTGTAAATTTATTTTATTGGATTAACCATGGAGAAACAGCTTGGGAAAACATTAGCAGGTAAATTGTAGTAGAGATAACATCAAACTAAGTGATACAAATCCTGTGACTTGTTTCTTCTCTTCTGAAACACTAGAAAGTTCTTTGCACTGCTTGTAGCATCCATGAACATCTCTTCCAGATCATGTACACTAAGACTGGGCTCTTATTTTTCTGCACATGGAAAGGGTCTTCAATATTCAGAGAGAGTGTGTATACAAGACTATCCAAGAATGAGTTTCATGGACTTTTCTCAATCTGTAACCTCAACTGCCTGTATTGAAAGTCACTTCTGTCAAAGTTGATCAGAACAGAGAGTCCCAGAGACCAGCGGCACTTGGTATGACTTTATCGCCAGAGACCTTCATAAATGTGCTGGGCTTAGAGGAACTTGCTACAATATCCTGTTGCTGTCACAGTAACATGCTCTCATTCACAATAGCAAACTCTACCCATGAACTCTTTGGACTCAATTCTGATTCATGAAGAAGGAAAGGCTTGTGACTCCATGAATCATGCATAAAGCCAGGGAGTAGGAAACTTTGGGTTGCCACATGCCTCTGCCCCTCAATGGCTGAGTAACAAAGAAGAAGCTGCCTAATTCTTGCAGCCATAACATATTATTTTTTTTTTAAAAGAGAACCATTACTGTTATTTAAGGTGATTGCTGTCAAGGGGATGTGAGGTAATGTGTAAAAGAATTGCATCAAAAAACTTAATTCTTGGGGCAGTGAAGGTCGCTTCCTGCAAAGCCTCGGCATTACATAAGACCATAGGTGGAATCCTGAACAGCATCCAGAATCTTCAGAGGTGGGGAATTTCCTCTTGAAAGGATGGGCAGACCAGCTTGGAGCAGCTAGAAGAATAGAAGATACTTCTTGAAAGAAAGACCTACAGGAAAAATACAAAACATTAGAGGCAGACCGATTGATTACTACAAGAACAAGCAAGTAGCTTGCTCAGGAGACATCAAGGCAAGTGGTCAGGTCCCCTCAGTGCAAAACCCCTTCCAAGACTAAGACTCAATGGGAATACATGCTCTGATTGGTGACCACTCTCTTCACTGATAAGGGGAAGTAAGGGAAAAACAGCAGACTCCACCCAGGGAAAGTGGTTGCAAGGTGAGCAAATCCTACCTTCATTGCTAACTGTAGTGTAATGATTATCATGAATTTAATTTCCAAAGTGTGGAACTAGATCCAGCCTCACCTTCTCACATCTCCACCCCTAACCAAGTTACATTGTGTTCATCAATCCCACCTGCCCTTACTGCAGAAAGACTCAAGAGATCATCTGCCAATTGCCTTTCAAACAAGAGCTTTTAGAATTTGTCAGTATCACAGCCTCCAATGACATAAATGTCGTTCAAGATTATCTCCAGAAGCTCACAGGAGCAAGAACGGTACCTCAGGTTTTTACGGGTAATGATTGTATAGGGGGATGCAGTGGTCTGATAACTATGCAAGAAAATGGGGAGCTGTCAAAACAGCTGGAGGATATGGGAGTTCTACAATAATTACAGAGTGGACCCCAGGCTGATATCCCTTAGGGAGCTGGGTGGTCTGGCCGAAGACAACAGCATTTCTTGGTGGATGGATCTGATGCTGTTCTATCCCAACTACAACAGCTGTTTACTTAAAATTCTGAAACACACTAACTAAAATGAAGTGGAGGAGGAAGATTATTTGACAAAAACTGCTTTTTTCTTTTGGATCAATATTTTTAAATGGACTGCCTTTCCCCCCTCCCTGCAAAAAAACAAAACAAAACAAAACAAAAAAACCAACAGAGCCAAAATGGTTAATGGTATGGCCTTGGGTTTCCTCTGGGTTTACCTTTTGGGTTCCAAAAGAACAGATCAAGTTCTAACTTAGGGTTCACTCACCAAACAAAAGGACTTCTTCCCTTTTGGCATGTTTTTCCTAGTATCTGTTCTCCATGTGCTAGCATTTCTCTACCCCTAAAACCAGTATTTCTAATTTTCTTTGTCCCTGGCCCTCCAAGATGAATCTATACTGGTCTTCTGTGACTGCTCAGCAACTGAAATCCTTTCTGATTTTATCCCTATGGCAGAGGTATATCTGTCCATCTGTCTGCCGGCTTGCTATCTCACCACACCCCACCATAACCTACCCTACCCCACCCTGAGTATCATACTTTGAACCATTGTTGTCAACACTGACAACTCACAAATTGCATAGGAAATGTTAGACAAGTCTGTACAGGACCTAAAGACCCAAACTGAACAACCATATGAGAAGTTCAGCTCTGTTAGTCTTTGCTTGGTACCACAGGGATTCAGGGACTGCATATTCTTATGTATGATGGTCATCCAGGTAATTCTGAACAAGTGTGGATGGTGATTTAAGTTATCAGAAAAAAAATTTAAAATTATTGAAAATTTGTTGTTCTATCCTTTAAAAAATGTGGAAGGAGTCAAATTTGAGAAATGATTCTCAATCTATCTTTTTTGCCTTTTTTAAAATTTTGACATTCTTGAAAACTCAATTCCTTACTGTGAAGTTTAGTTTTCTATTCAAGAATTATAATTTTAAATTAATTTCCTTAATGTGGTCTCTAGTACAAATAGTGAATTTCATTTAAAATAAAGAAGTATGCAGAAATGAAAAAAAATAAAAATAAAACGATGTATTGCATTAGACAAATCTGCTGCACAAGACCTATTTAAAGTGTTGAAGTATAAAGATGTCAGCTTGAGGACTAAGGTGCGCCTGAACCAAGCCATGGTATTTTCAATAATCTCATATGCATGCAAAAGCTGGACAGTAAATAAGGAAGATCGTAGAAGAATTAATGCATTTGAGTTATAGTATTGGAGGAGAATATTGAAAGTGTCATGGCCTGCCAAATGAACCACAGATCTGTGTTAAAAGAAGTGCAGTCAGAGTGCTCCTTGGAGGCCAGGATGGCCAAACTTCATCTCATACTTCGGACCTATTGTCAGGAGAGCCCAGTCGCTGGAGAGGGATGTCATGTTTGGTAAGGTGGAGGGTCAGAGGAAAAGAAGAAGACTTCCAACAAAATGGATTGGCAAAGTGACAACATCAATGGGCTCAAGAGTAGCAAAAATTGTGAGGTTGGCCTGGTACCAGGTGGTGTTTCATTCTGTTGTGCATAGGGTTGCTATGAGTTGGTACTGACTTAATGGCACCTAACAATAACAACTTCAAATCAGGGTATATAAAACATAGTATAGCTCATAATGGAGTCCTGGTGTGGCACTATGAGTTAATGTGCCAGACTGCAAAGCCATTTGAACTGCAAGGTTGGTGGTTCAAGCTCACCAGCTGCTCCTCAGAAACCCTATACAGGGTCTCTATGGGTCAGAACTAACTCGACAGCACATAACAACAACATAGATCATAATATAAATATAATTAAAATCATGTTATATAAAAATGTTGTAGTATATAAAAGTCTAAACAATCAACATCAAAATTGTCAGCATTTGAACAATAAGATTTTTAATCCTTTCACATATAACCTAGTTACCTTCTTCCAATATTAAAGTCATACAAAAGTAAAGTTTCTTCATCCCTGACTTTGAGTACTATACAAAAAATACAGAGATTAATTTCTGGATGTTCCTTTAAAACTTTTAAAAGCAAACAGTGGTATTTTCCAGGTTTCTTAGATGAAAAAGAAAATCAGCTTTTTAAAATTAAAACTTCTCATTTGCCTTCTTTACAAAGGAGAAAACATAATGAAACCTGCCTAAATTACTTTTAAATTGGCAAAGCAATAAATCAATGAAAATGTATTCTTTCTGTACTACAAGAAGACTGTATTGGATCTGGAAATAAATCACTTAGAGTAGCATTTTTCTCTCTTTTCTTCAACGGCATTCTTCTTTTTCTCAAATTTTTAAAGGCAGGAACATTAAAGGTTAAGACAAATATAAAGACCATATGACTCCTGACATACGGATTTGCCCTTTGCATCAGATGATAAAATCCCTGAACTTTATTTCAACTCAGTTTTGAAGCACTTAAAAAATGTTTTGCAATACCTTAAGAAGATTATTATAATACCTGATGGTATTTTCGTGATAGCTAAGTGCCTCAAAAGGCCAATCATGGATTATGGAAAAATTTAATCTATTCCTAGATGAAAAGTTACAAAAATGGCAATGGAAGTATGATGTCAAAATCATTCCTAAGAAAGGCAGCCCAGACTCCCAGTTAGAGGAGAAGTGGACCAAGTCTTGGAAGAGCCTGATAACCACCCTTCACTGCTCTTGCTCTCAAACCTAACAACAGTGAATCTTCAAGACCTAGATTCACCACACCAGTCAAGAAATGCCTTCAAGAACAATGGACTGTGAATTCTTCCTCAGATCTCAAGTTGTGATTAATTCTGTGTTAATCATCTCTCTTGCTATGGGTTGGACATTCAGATGAAAACATTTGAGCGTATTTAGCAAAGCATGTAATTAATGCTTTCTGTTTAAAGGGAGACTGTATGTCAAACATACTTTTACCTCATGCCTTATTGGGGTTAGAACTTCTACAACACAGCTTCAGCAGGATGTGGCCTTCATATATAAGGATATTGAAGTCAACTTCATCAAAATGATCTCTGGAGCTGAGTCCACAACACTACTGAGAAATATGCCCCATCACTCTAGAAGTAACCCCTGGCACTCATTGTTGAACCTATTTTGATAGTGGCTTGAAAGATGATTTCTGGTTTCCTACAAAACAAGCAGGGTTATCCACCCTTTCTTCTAATGCAGGTCCCCTCAAATGTGAATGTAACAAGTTCAGCTCTGAAATATAGTGAGAATCAGGTCCTGCTGATACAATGCACCCATAGCAAATTACCAAGAGGGTAGTTCTTCCTCTGTGGAACAAAGTCCTTCTCCTACATCACTGCTAACTCTATGAAGGGAAACAGGGTCCTGCATTTTTAGAAAATTCACCACCTTCCTACCTGAGAGACAGGAACTGATTGATAGACCTCATTGCTGAGTGATCCAGGAGCCAGTGCTCCC
>NW_006408774.1:1904069-1904635 GCF_000296735.1 Chrysochloris asiatica
CTACTCCCGTAAAGATTTACACCCTCGGAAACCCTGTACAGGGTCGCTATGAGTCGGAACCGACTTGACGGCACTTAACAACAACAACAACATGACATAAGCATATATATAACTGTGATACTTTAATCTCTCAGAAAATTCAGATACTGAAAGTTAGTTGTTTTAATGACCAAATCTAAAGTGGTTATGCATATTAAAAATGGGGTGGTTTCAAAGTTTGTGTTTTAAGAATTTTTATATATTATTGTATTCAATGCTCATCTTACTATATTGTTCTTTGTGCAACTTGTGTTTCATTACCTAACACCTGGGATCAAAGTAACTATTTGCATTTGAAATACATTTCATAGAAATGAAATCTAAAAATAAGAATGGGGGATGAGAGAACAAACAAGATGGTGGATCGGGTGGACATATAGCAGAGAGCTCTGCCAACAACAACACAGAATACCTGATCAAGCAGGTTCAGGGGATGGTCCCAGCACTCTGAACCACATATAAAGGAATACTTAGAAGGTTGGAAGGCTCACAGCTGGGGGAATTTGTGGCAGAAGCAAGAAATCTAT
>NW_006408774.1:1907230-1909143 GCF_000296735.1 Chrysochloris asiatica
AACAACAACAACAAAAGAATGGGGGATGATAGCATGGCTGTAAGGGTCTAAACAAAATGGTGTTAGCTTAGTAATTAGGTCTCAAAGGAGGACCCTGTTAATTAGGAAGTTTAAAAATTAGCTAAGATGACCTTAAGTTCCTAGAAGGAGAACAGCACAAGGAGAATATGACATACTTAAACCCACCCAAATAATTATCTCACGAATTAAGTAGCTGAGACCCTGAAGGAAGACTATTTGAGGAAGTTTATTGATTCATTGTTTCTTTTTCCCTAAAGATTTAATGTTTGAAGAAACTTATCGCTTTATTATTTCTTTTTCCAATGAATGTTATCTTGATATTGAAATGCATTAAGTGTACATCCAAATGTAACTTACCCTATATAATATTCCTGCACTTTGTAAAAGAGACAGGACAATATTGAGAAATTATTCTCTCCATCCTCTAGACTGCTGGCTTTCTGCTAATAAAGCTTGGATTGGATCTCAAAATAATAATAATAATTACCTAAGATTTGGATGATGTTGCTGTTGTTACTTGCTATAGAATAGGCTCCTACACATGGTTGCCTTATACAAGAGTATGTCTAAAGTATTAGTGCAAAGTTACAAAACATTTATTAAATCAGGAGCCCTGTAGTGCTATGGATAGGTATTAGACTGCTAACCATAAAGACATTGATTCAAACTCACCAGTTGCTCTTCAGGAAAACGATGAATTTCTCTGTGCCAAGAATCCCTAAGTAGGATCACTATGACTCAGAATTGGCTTGATGGCAGTGGGTTTTCTTTTAATAAACCAAAATAATAAAATGCGGAAACATTGTTTCTTGCTTTATCCTCCATCTATGTACACACTAGGAAGGAGTGACTAACTACTTCCAAATATTAAGTCACTGAAAACCTTATGCATAGCAGGGAAACACTGTCAGATATAGTGGAAAATGAGCCTCTCAGGTTGGAAGGCACTCAAAATGCGACTTGGGAAGAACTGCCTCCTCAAAGTAGAGTTGACCATGATGACATAAACGGAAAAAATTCCATGGGACATTCATTTGCTGATGGGGCACAATTCAAAATGAAGAGTAACAGCTGTAAGCATCTATAGAAAATCACAACATGGATGTATGAAGTATGAATTTGGGAAAACTGGAAGTTGTCAAAAATGAAATGCAACACATAAACATTGATATATTAGGCATTGTTGTTGTTGTTGTACAGGGTCGCTATGGATTGGAATCTACTCAACGCCACTTAACAACAACAACATGCCTAGGAAACTACAAAACACTACTAAAAGAAACAAACAAACAAACAAAAAAACTTACAAAAATGGAAAAATATACCATGCTCCTGGATGGGAAGATTTAACATTGGAAAATGTCCATACTACCCAAAGCAATCTACACATATAATGCAATCCCAGTAGAGAGTACAACAACATTCTTTAGAGAGATGGAAAAAAACAAAAAAATTATATGGGAAGGAAAAAGGTCCAGGATAAGCAAAGCCTTTCACTCCCTGATTTCAAATTTTACTACATGGCTACAGGTGTCAAAAAAGCCTGGTACTTGTACAGTGAAAGGTATATAGATGAATGGAACAGAATTGAGAATCCAGAAATTAAGAAATCCACATACATACAAGTGATATTTGAGAAAGGGCCGCAGTACATTGAGTGGGGAAGACATAGTCTCTTCAACAGATGGTGTTGGCAGAAATGGAAATAGATATGCAAAAAAAATGTAAAAAGACCTTTACCTCACACCAAATATAAAGACTAATTCAGCATGGATTAAAGATCTAAAGGTGAATCCCAGAATTATAAAAGTCATCAATGAAAAATAGGAACAAATTTAAGGAATCTAATCCAGCATAAAACAGCATAAGAGAAGACTATACACATGGACCTC
>NW_006408774.1:1921434-1923191 GCF_000296735.1 Chrysochloris asiatica
ACAATTCCTCTACTTGGTATATATCCACAAGAAATACGAGTCATAATACAAGTTGATACATGTACACCAGTTTTCATAGGAGCACTATTCCAAATTACAAAAAGATGGAGAGAGCCTAAGTGCCTATCAGTGGGACAGTAGTTAAGCAAACTGTGGTACATACACATGATGGGATATTTTGCTACCTTGAGGAATAACAAGGAAGCTGCAAATCACTGAATAACATAGATGAACCTTGAGGACATTATGCTGAGTGAAAGTAATAAGTCACAAAAGGACAAATATTGCACAAGACCATTACTGTAAAAGCCTAAGAAAAGGACGCACACTAAAAGGGGGAAAAATTCTTTGTTGGTTACAGGTGGGATTGGGGTTTGGGTGTTTAGGTGAGTTGGAGAGTGGCAATGGTAGAACACAGGCTAGGGATAGATACATCATAGTTTGCACATTGGTGAGGGCAATACACAAGAAAGGGGAGGAGGTGGAAGAACAAATTAGATAGGGGAACACTAAGACAGGTTTGTATGGGCTAAGTGGGACAGAGGTAAATAGTAATGCATGCCCAAACTTAGAACAGCAGGGCTCTGTTGACACAGGGATCGAGGCATAAATTAAGAGGGGAAATAATACTAAGATGCTTGACTGTCTTATGAATATTGGGTTCCCTTGCCTACTATTATAAAATAGATACTTAAGTGGAATAGAGAAGAATGTTGGGAAGCATGATTACAGAAAGCTTGTAAGTCCTCTTCTGTCTATAACTGATTGGAATAGCTAAAACGGGTTCTAGAACTTGCCCAGTACTATAGGCCTCTTGTGGAGCCTTTACAGAGTATAGGACCTTATGTGGAATCCTGAACCCTATCCAGAACATTCTGAAGTGGGACATTCTCACTAGAAAGGATAAGCAGATCAGCCTGGAATAGCTAGAGCAACAGAAGATACATCTTTAAAGAAAGATCATCAGGAAAAACCCATAAAAAATGGCAGTATGTCTGGTACTAAAATAAGTAAGTTGCTCACCGGGAAGCCATCAAGTCAAGCAATCAAGGTCCTTCAAAATAACCACCCCCCCCCCCAAGACTAAAATTCTAAGGGAACACATTAATATCCATGTAAGCTTGCTGACAACCACATTGATCTACTGGTGGGTGGAAGAGGGGGGAAAGGCAGCAATGAAGAAATGGGCTGAGTTCAGCCACATTCTATAAACTCCCATTGACCAAGAGATGAGAGAGAGAAGAGGAAGGGCTGGTTCATTGAATGTGTGGTGAGACCATGGAACACCTGAGTCCATGAACAAGGACATAGTCACAGAGGGCTACAGCTGGGATTGAAGCATCCAGTTGACACAAAATGATGGAATATGCACAAGAACCCCCAAACTGGCAGATAGTACATTTTTGACCTATCCTCAATGGCTTGATAATCAGAACTCGACTAGATGAAGATAAAAGCAAAACAACAATTTTTAATAAAGGAAACGATGGTAAATTGTTACAATTTGATGAACTTGACCTATACTCAGGGAGGTTGTTGTTGTTAGGTGCCGTTGAGTCTATACTGACTCATAGCAACGTTATGCACACCAGAATGAAACACTGCCCGATCCTGGGCCAACCTCACTACAGTTGCCATGCTTGAGTCCATCAATGCTGCCACTTGGCCAATCCATTTCTTTGGGGGTCTTCCTCTTTTTATCTGACCTTCCACCTTAACAAACATGATATCTTTCTCCAGCAACTGGTTCCTCCTGA
>NW_006408774.1:1923761-1924753 GCF_000296735.1 Chrysochloris asiatica
CAATTTCAGATTGAAGAAGTTGGTAGAATTCTTCTATTTCATCCTCACTGGCTTTAGTGGTTGGTGCATAAATTTGAATAATAGTGGTATTAACTGGCCTTCCCTGAAGGCACATAGATATTATCCTATCACAGGCAGTGTTGTACCTCATGACTGATCTGGATATATATATATTTGACAATGAATGCAACACCATTCCTCTTCAATTTGTTATTTCTGGCATAGTAAACCATGTGATCATCAGATTCAAAATGGCCAATACCAGTCCATTTCAACTCACTAATGCCTAAGATATTGATGTTTATGTGTTCCATTTCATTTTTAGCAACTTCCAATTTTCTCAGATTCATACTTATTACATTCCTTGTTCCAATTTTCAGTGGATGTTACAGCTGTTTCTCTTAATTTTGAGTGTGCACCATCAGCAAATGAAGGTCCGAAGGGCTTTACTCCATTCTCATCATCACGGTCAAGTCTACTTTGAGGAGGCAGCTCTTCCCCATTTGCATTTTGATTGCCTTCCAACCTGAGGGGCCAGTTTTCTGGCACTATATCTGACAGTATTTCTCTGCTATTGATAAGGTTTTCAGTGACTAAATATTTGGAAGTAGTACATCACTCCTTCTTCCTAGTCTGTCTTTGTCAGGAAGATCATCTGAAACCTGTCCACTATGGGTGACCCTGCTGGTATTTAAAATACTGGTCGCATAGCTTTCAGAATCACAACTCACAAGCAATTCACATGCCTACACAGTGTGACAAACTAACAGACGAATGGTGGATACTAATGGAAGTAGTAACTCTAAATACCTACAGAGAGGGAAGGAGTTTTAACATTAAATATCAATGCTATCCCCTCTGTACACAGGGTAGATTGAGATGAGCAACTTATACATTGGCTACCTAAAATAAGGGAGCAATAAAGGCATGAAGGGACTGGCTTACAAGTCTTCAAGGGGAGTTTAGTTTAAGAGTGTGTGGGGGAAGATAGA
>NW_006408774.1:1925103-1930509 GCF_000296735.1 Chrysochloris asiatica
AAAAAAAAAAAGAGTTCATGTAGAATTGATGAGACAGGAGAGATAATACAAAACACATGAGAAATATGGAGAAGCCATAGTCAAAGTCTAAGTTACTTTTCTTAGAAGTTTGTTAATGAAGGAAATGAGGAAGATTGGGACAAATAGCCCATATGTAGTCTAATAGAAAGAAGTCCACTTTAATATGATGATGCTTAGTTTCTCATGAAATAGACATTTGTATTCTGTATTAGTATTTTCAGATAAAAGTTGTTGGTATCATTTTTGAGAATACTGACTCAAGAGTGTAACGAAGGCAAGCTATATGCCCATTCAAGATAATGAAAAATTGCTGTTCTATATGTAGACTCCATGATTCAGTAGAGTTGGTACACTTCAACACAATTAGATGCCATAACTCTGACAAATCCACAAAAGACTCATTTTTTATTGCAATATACCCTTTCCTATTTTATAAATCATTTTCTATTTTGCTCTCAATGTTTTCTGTCATGCTCCAATAGAGAAAGTTGGTCTCATATGTAGTGCATTATGATTCTTCTCAGTCTCTTTTCTGAACAAAATAATTGTGAGTCCTGGGGACTGGGATTGCTTTTACTCAATTTTCTTTTATGAATGAGTAGACAAAATAAAATCATATGACAGAGAGTAAAAAAGATAGAAACAGAAAGTATCACATTTAGAAGGGATATAAGCCACTTCATTTGTCTCTTCTTAGACAAATCTTGGTAGATGCAGCATAGGATAGAAATGCTGAGTGTGTAGTAGAATTCACAGCAGATTTTGGAATAGATAAAAAATAAAAGTAGCTATTGTCTGTTGGGACTCCTGGTGTAGAGCCATAGGATCAGCACTGAATTGCAAATCACAAGGTCTGTGGTTTAATCTCACCAATTGCAGTACAGGGTTATTTGGGAACAACTCATAGACACTTCACAACACCACCAACTGTATTTTGAGTGTGTACACTCTAATGGGTTTTTCCCATGCATTTTAACATTCAATATTCCCAACACCACTTTTTTTTTTTCATTTAAAAAAAGAATTTTAAGTAAAATATTGTACTACCAAAAGTAATGAAAAAAAAGAATTAAAATTTGAAGCCATATCTATTAAAAATCAAACACGTTTCACTATACCATGTTTTTTCTTTGAAGAAAATAGGATTGTCTTAGTGACCTAGTATTGCTATAATAGAAATATCTCAAGTTAATAACTTTAACAAACAAATTTATTTTCTCATAATTTAGAAGCTACAAGTCTGAATTCAGATTTCAGTTCTATGGGAAGCCTTTCACTCCCTGTCAGCTCTGGGAGAAAGTTCTTGTCTTCTATGAACATCTGTGGATCCAGCAATACTTTTTGTGTCTTGACATCTATCTTTCCCTCAGCCTACATACCTACAGCATGGGACTCAATTCCCCAAAGACGTGCCTTTTACTGGCTCTTTTTTCTTGGTTGCAATGAGGTCCTTCCACTTGGCTTGCTTTTCTATTGTTTTATCTTTTGTAAGATGAAGGATAATGTGGGCCATGTTGTTCTTGTTGGGTGATATAGTGTTCATTCTGAATCATAGCAATCCTAGGCACAAAAAAATCTCAAACACAACCTGTTCCTACACCATTCTTACAATGGTTATAATGCTTGAACACATTGCTGCTGTCAATGTATCAGTCAATCTTGTTGAGAGTCTTCCTAACTTTTGCTAACTCTCCATTTCAGCAAGCATGTTGTGCTTCTAAAGGACTGATCCCTGCTGCTGACATATCAAAAGTATAGAAAATGAAATCTCCACATCTTGGCTTCTAAGAAGCATTCTGACAGTCCTCCAAACAAAGATTTGCTTATTTTCCTAGCAGCCTTTGGTACTTTCAATATTCTTCTCTAACACAACCTGTAAAATACAAATGTTCTTCTATAGCCTTCCTTATTCATTGTCACTTTCATATGCATATGAGGCTATTTAAAATGCCATGGTACAATCTATACTGAAGGCTGTAGTCCTTGACATACATCAGTAAGTATTTCAAGTCCTCTTCCCTTATAGCAAGCAAGGTGATGTCATCTCCATGTCACAGGTTGTTAATAACTCTTCCTCCAATTTCAATATCATTTTCTTCTTCATATAATCCAGATTCTCACATTATTTTCTTAACATTCACATTGAATCATGATGGTGACAGAACCCTGTGATGATGGGGACAGAACCCTGTGATGATGGGGACAGAACCCTGTGATGATGGGGACAGAACCCTGTGATGATGGGGACAGAACCCTGGCATACAACTTTTCTGACTTAAATCATTCTGTATATCTTTGTTCTGTCTAAGCAATGTGTCTTTGTCTATGTAGATTCATTTTTAAGAACATTTAGTGTAATATCCATTATTATAACTTGTTATAATCTGCATATTTGAATGTCTTTTAAATTTAAAGAATGCACAAATAGACATCTTTCTGGTACTCTCTTTTTTCAACTAAGATCAATCTGATGTCAGCAACGATATCCTTCATTTCATATACTTTTCTGAGTCAGGCAAGAATTTCTAACAAATCCCTGTGTATGTATTGCTGCAATCATATTTAAATTATCTTCAACAAAATTGTACTTGTGTGTAATAGTAATTATACTATTTCATGATCTCCTTGTTCTACTGGGTCATATTTTATTAGAATGAGCACACATATGGATCTCTTCCAATAGGTAGTCCAGGAATATTTCATCCATATTTCTTGTCAAAGCCTCTAGTGATATAGCATTCTATTGAAATATTTCCTTTTATATTTTGACAGTTCCTGGATCCAAGTTTTTTGCCTAGGCCTTCAGTGTTCCTTGAATTTTCTTCCTTCAATGCTATTGATTTTTTATCATATGTGACCTCTTAAAATAAATTAACATTGACCAATTCTTTTTGGTACCGCAGAACTGTGTATTCCTTCCATCTTCTTGTGATATGCTATGTGTCATTCAACATTTTACACATTGTTTTTGTAGGGTCAGTTGAGTCAGTTCTGACCTTATACACAATAGAATGAAACACTGCCAAGTGCTGCACCATTCTCATAGTCATTGTTGATCTTGAGCCTATTGCAACAGTCACTGTGTCAATCCCCCTCAGCAGGGGTTTTCCTGTTTCACTGGTCCTCCAATTTACCTAGTATGATGCCTTTCTCCTGGAACTGGTCCCTGCTGATAATTTGTCAAAAGTATAAAGTCTCACCATCCTGGGTTCTTTGGTCATTCTGGCTATACTTCTCTAATACAAATATGTCTCAACTGGCAGTCCATGTGCTTTCAGTATTCTTCTCTAACACCATAACTCAAATGCATCAATGCATCTGTGGTTTTCTTTACACATGCATATTAACCATTGAACATACCATGGTTTGGGTCAGTCACACCTTCATCCTCAAACTGTCTGTCATCTTTGTTATTCAACACTGTGAAGAGGTCTTCTGCAGGAGATTTCCCTAAAGAAATTTGATGTTTGATTTATTGACTGCTGCTTCCATGAGTGTTGATGGTTAATAAATGCAAAATTAAGTCTTTGACAGTTTCAATATTTTCTCCATTTATCATGCTTTTTTTTTTTTTATTGGCCCAGTGATGAAGATTTTTGTTGTCTTTACACTGAGGTACAGCCCATACTGAAAATTGTAAAATTTAATCTTTATCAGTAAGTATTTTAAGTCCTCTTCACACTCAGCAAACAAGGTTGTATCCTCTGCATAAAGCTGGTTGTTAGTGAGTCTTCTTCCATTCCTGATGCCATGTTTTTCTTCATACAATCTAGCTTCTCAGATGATTTACCTACTATACAGATTAAATAAGTATGGTGAAAGAATACAACCTTGACACACATATTTCCTTATTTAAACACATTCAGTGTCTTCTTGTTCTGTTCAAACGGCTAACTCTTTTGTATGTACATGAGACCAATTAAGTGTTCTGGATACTCATTCTCCAAAATGTTGTCTTTAGTGTGTATGATCCACACAGTCAAAAGCCTTTGCATAGTCAATAAAGCACAGGCAAACATCTTTCTGGTATTGTTTGTTCTCAGCCAAGATCCATGTGATGTCAGCAATGATATCCCACATTCCACATCTTCATCTGAATCTGGATTGGACTTTTGGCAGTTCCCTGTCAATGTACTGTTGCAGCCATTTTTGAATTACCTTTTGCACATAGAATTCTCCAATATTGCAACCTGATGTTTGATTTTTTTTTTTTTTTTCATGTCTTACAGCTCTAGAAATGTCTAATGTGTTCTTGCCTGCCTTTAAGTTTCAAAAAACCAGGTCTTATATTCCATTACATTACTTGACTTCATCTTCTAGAGCTGTCCTTTGAAATTTTCTATCCAGCTCTTTTACTCGTTTATTCTAGTAGCTATAGCTTCTGTACACTCAAGAGCAAGATTCAGAGTCCCTTCAGAAATATACTTTGGTATGTTCCTTCTTTCCTTCCTTTTTGTTTTCCTCATGGATGATGTTGTTTGTCATCCCACAATCCTCTTGTGTTTGGTCATTAGTGTATAATGGATCATATCTGTTATTGAGATGGTCTTTATATTTAAGTGGGGTATACTCACAGTCATATTTTGGTTCTCTTGGGCTTGTTTTTAACTTTCCTCAGTTTCTACATGAACTGGCAGGTAAGTAAATAATGGCATTTTCCACAGGCAGTCTGTCCCTTCATTTTGGTTGAGAATATTGAGCTTACCCATCATCTTTTATCATATATGTAATCAATTTTATTATTATTTATCTAGAGAAGTCCATATGTATAGTTGCTTTACATGTTGTTGAAAAAAAGGTACTTTCAGTGAATAAGTAAGTCATTGATTATAAGAAATTCTGTTATGCGATGTTACACATAGTTTCTATCTACAAGTCCATATTTTCCAACTATGGATCCTTCCTCTTTATTTTCAAACTTTGCATTCCAATAATCAGTAACTATCAATGTGTCTTAATTGCACATTTGATATATTTCATGGTGAATAAATTAGTATACCACCACTCATTTTTCAATTTGTCATACTATAGTGGCTCATGAGTTACTGTGATTCTGGAAGCTATGCCACTGGGATTTTAAATACCAGCAAGCTAACCCATGGAATACAGATTTCAGATGAGCTTACAGAAGAAGACAGACAATGAAGAAGGAGAGATGAACTACTTCTGTATATTTAGTCAGGGGAAACCTTATGGATAGCAAAGAAACACTGTCAGAGTCAGGGCTGAAAAATTACCACCTCAGGTTGGAAAGCACACAAAATACAACTGAGGAAGAGCTTCCTGCTCAAAGTACAGTTGACCATGATGACATGAATGGAGTAAACCCTTGGGAGTAAAGGACTTGGGACCTTCATTTGCTGGTGGGGCACAACTCAAAATGAA
>NW_006408774.1:1932733-1933192 GCF_000296735.1 Chrysochloris asiatica
CAGCTCATTGTAAGGAAAAGAAAATTCTCACCACTGGACCATTAAACAACATGCTCATCAACAGAGAAAAGATTGAAGTTGTTAAGGACTTCATTCCTTTTGAATCATCTATCAACACTAACGGAAACAGCAGTCAAGAAATCAAAGATGTATTTTATTATGCAAATATGCTGCACAAGACCTTTTTAAAATGTTGAAGAGCAAAGATGTCAGCTTGAGGACTAAGGTGAGCCTGATGCAAGCCTTGGTATTTTCAATAACCTCATACGCATGTGAAAGCTGGACAGTGAATAAAAAAGAATGTCGAAGAATTGATGCACTTGAGTAAAGGTGTTGAAAGAGAATACTGAAAGTGCCATGAACTGCCAAAAGAATCAACTGATCTGTGTTGGAAGAAGTACAGTCAGAGTGTTCCTTGAAGACCGTGATGGCCAAACTTCGTGTCTCATACTTCAGACA
>NW_006408774.1:1934362-1937664 GCF_000296735.1 Chrysochloris asiatica
AAGTATGAGAGATGAAGTTTGGCCATCCTGGCCTCCAAGGAGCACTCTGGCTGCACTTCTTCCAACACAGATCTGTTGGTTCTTTTGGCAGCCCATGGTGTTCTCAATAGACTATTTTATTTGTTTCCTTCTCTGAGAGGAAGTCTTAATAATGATCTCTGCTATTTGGGTTTTTGGAAACTTTGTATGCCTTTAGGTCATTCTGTTTTTCTTTTGCACTTAGTTGGGAAACACTGCTAATCCATAAAATTGAAAAGTACCCTCTTGCTCATTAATTATGAAGATATTTTAGAAGAGATTATGGATGGTTTTCTCCATTAGCAAAAAAAAAGCATCAATGGAAACACGCTCTCCCAGAGGTACCAAGAAGTTGGAGTAAGTTAATCACAAGAATATTACTTCGGCTTTGTTTCAAATTTTTGTTTTTTAGATGAATATCCCTTGAATGGAGTTAAGTCAATTAACATGTCTCCAGATCTTCAAGTTTATATTCAATTTTCTAGAATGAAGACAGGTTACTTTAATTAATTAATTCAACAAATACTAAGTATGTTCCACATGATTTGGTCTTCTCTATCAGATGACACTAACATTTTATGGAAGAATATTGGGTCTTTCCTTGTTGTTGTTGTTAGGTGCCATTGTGTCAGTACCTACCCATAACAACATTATGCACAGCATAATGAAACATTGCCCAATCCTGGGCCAAACTCACTACTGTTGCCATGTTTGAGTCCACCAATGCTGCCACTTGGCCAATTTAACTCGTTAGGGGTCTTCCTCTTTTCAGCATCTCTCAAGCTGAAAGAACTGAGGAACATATTCAAGCCTCAACTTGAAAAATTGATAAATTCTATGGACAACATATTAAATAATGCAGAAAGCATTAAACGAAGATGGAAGGAATATGCTGAGTCATTATATGAAAAAGAAGTTGAAGAAAATTGATAAAGGAAGCAAGTGAAATTGCTACAATTTGATGAACTTGACCTGTATTTATGGAGGTAGTGCTCAAAATCCCAACCAAGAGGGTAGGAGTCTTCACATCAGGGATCAAACCTATGCCCTAGGTATACAGGGTTGATAGGGAAGGGCAATTGAGACTGTGGCTACCTTAAATGGGGTGGAGGTTGCTATAAAGGCATGAAGTGACTGACTTACAAGTTTTCAAGAAGGAATTTAGTTTCAGAGTGTATGGGGAAAGGTAGACTCCCCAGTGAATTGTTTTCATCTTGTCTAGATGGATCTGGTGAAGGGAGATAGAAATAGGATTCTTTTGATTCAATAGTGAGTAATTGTTATCATGACTAATTGCAACTGCCACAACTATAAATGTAGAAGCTTTGTAACATAAAGGGGGAGTAGTTAATCTTACATTTCTGGAACAGAAAACCCTAGGACCATCTAGAAAGAAGAGCATGAGTGGAATGCGGGACCCTAAACAGAGAAGCAGCCACGCCAGATATAGAGGCAGAGATAATGACATGCAAAGATAGAGCAGTTGAGGACTCTAGACTCATGTCAAAAGAAAGGCTGTGGGCTGGGGGCCAGGAGCAGGCTTGCAGAATGTGCCCTTTTGTGGTTTAAATAATTATATATTTCTAATTGATTTTGTGTACATCAAAAAAGAAAAGAGAGAGAGAGAAAGAATAGGAAAATAATGTAATGGGCAAATTATGAAGTCTGAGTAACAATATAAACTGACACATTGTGAAAATTAAAAAGAAAAAAAATAGACTAATCTTACAGAAAAAAACAACAACAGCAACAAAAACAGAAAACAAATGGCCTATATTCAACCATTTTAAGAGGGAGTATAGTCCTGGTATGGCACTGTGAATTAATGTGCTAGACTAAAAAGTTGGATTGACTCTCAAGGTCACTGGTTCAAACTCACCAGTCACTCCTCGGAAACCCTATACAGGGTCACTATGTATCAGAACTCACTCGACTGCACTTAACAACAAGAACACATGATCAAAAGTGGAAGGAAGATGTCCGAGTTGCACTGAAGGCACCGGCAAAGAAGAAAACTATGGGAAGTGATGAAATACCAATCTTTCATCACATTGATGCAGCAATGGAGGCACTTGCTTACCTATGCCAAGTAATGTCAAAGACAGTTATACGGTCAAATGATTGGAAGAGATTCATATTTGTGCCCATTCCAAAGAGAAGTGACCCAACAGAAGGGGAACTCATAAGACAATAATATAAATATCACAAGCAAGTAAAACTTTGCTAAAAATAACACAAAAATGGTTGCAACTGTACATTGACAGGGAATTCCCAGAGGTTCAATCCAGATTCAGACAAGGATGTGGAATGAGGGATATCAATCTTGGCATTAGATGGAGCTTGGCTAAAAGCAGAGAATACTAGAAAGGTGTTTTCCTGTTCTTGATTGACTATGCAAAGCCTTTTGATTGTGTGGATCATGACAAGATATGAACAACATTGCAGAGAATGAATATTCCAGAACTCTTAACTGTATTTGTTATGAATCTACACATAGCCCAAGAGGCAGCTGTTTGAACAAAAAATGGAACATTGAAAGGTTTAAAATTAGGAATGGTGTGCACCAGGTTGTATTATTTCACTATATTTATGTGCTACAAGATAATATCCTAGACTGCAAGGTTGGTTTGAACCTCAAGATCAGTGGTTCAAACCCACCAACTGTTCCTAGGAAACCCTAGACACAGTCATTATCAATTGAAACCTATTCAACAGCACATAACAACAACAATTCAATCTATATGCTAAGCAAATACTTTGAGAACCTGGACTATATGAAGAAGAATGTGACATCAGGATTGATGGTACACTAACTGACAACCTGGACTAAGTTGATACTACAACCTTGCTTACTGAAAGTGAAGATTAAAGACCATAGCCTTCATTGTTTGTTTTACCTCAATGTAAAGAAAACAAAAAAAATCTCACTACTGGACCAATACGTACCATCAGGGTAAGTGGAGAAAATATTAAAGTTGTAGAAAACTTAATTTTGTTTGGGTCCACTATCAATAGTCACAGAAGCAGAAGGCTAGATATCAAACAATGCATTGTATTAGCAACTGAATTGTTTGATTTTTCAGTAGCAAAAATCTATTGCACAAGACCTCTTTAAAGTGTTTAAGAACAAGGATATCAGTTTGAAGACTAATATGAACCTGACCCAAGCCATAGTATTTTCAGTAGCCTCATATGTATGTGAATGTTAGACAATGTGTAAGGAAGACTGCTGAGTAATTAATGCATTTGAATTCTAGTGTTGGAAGTTAATATTAAAAGCACCA
>NW_006408774.1:1968355-1970448 GCF_000296735.1 Chrysochloris asiatica
TACTGTCACTGGAGAATGATACCATGTTTGGTAAGGTGGAGGGTCAGAGAAATAGAGAAGAACCCCAGAAAGATGTATTTGCAATATGGCAGCGTCAATGGGCTCAAGCGTGGCAACGTTTCAGTCTGTTTTATATAGGGTCACTAAGGGTTGGTACTGGTTCAATAGCAGCTAACAATGACAACAACCACTCTTGTCAAGTTATTTAGTCTTGATTTCTCAGCTTCACAATTTTATAAATAAATATAAACAATATTTGCAATGTAGGACTATTGTCATAAGGTATATAAACTTACTAGCAAGTACAGTTTTTATCACTTAGTAGTTGGTCAATAACTGTTAACTGTCTTCTCTTTCCTCCTTTACATTTGTGTATCATATGAGTGCCAAACATGTAACTGATGGCATAAATTAGGTATGATTTCTCAAGGATACTACTGATGGGAGTCACCCACCAAAACATGAGTTTCACAGATATTTTCTGGAGATGATCCTACTTTAGTTTTTAAGACAATAAATAAATAAATTTCTAACATAACAAAAATTATATGGCATTCATACAGTACTTTGATTATAAGAGCAAACTGACAAAATTGTGCTTTTGGAATGACACCATGTTTAAAAATCCTCCAATGCCTTCCATATTCTAATTATTGAATATAGATTCTATGTACCTTTATGAACAACTGTATCTGTGTATGTACATGTGTATGTGAGTTTGCAAACAATTTAAGACCTGAAACCTAAGTTTTCAGATTGACAACTATGGAATCTAATAAACAATATTTTGCATCTTTCTGTCTTCATCCATACACATGCACACTATGCTCATTCAGTCTTTACTCCTTTTATTTTTCTGTTTCTTTCTTTCCCTAACTATGTCCCTCATCTTGTCTCCCCATATTCTACCCAGTCTTCTTCAAAACTCAGCTCTATTTTATTCTCTGTGTAACACTCCTCTGAGAATTCCCTACCTTCATTTAGCACATTGGGTTGTACTTGTTCCTCCAGCAGGGCCCACAGAAGACCCAGAAATAGATTATGGATAAGATTGAGTTCATTGCAGAAATTTCCAACTCAACAGGTGGAGCCCTGCTGTGTCAGTGTGGGTTAATATACCAGACTTCAAAGCCATTTGAACTGCAAGGTCAGTGGTTCAAGCTCACCAGCTGCTCCTTGGAAACCCTATAAAGGGTTGCTATTGGTGGGAACTGACTCCATGGCACTTCACAACAACAACAGCAGGTGATATTGATTAAGAGAGTCATCAAACAAACTACAAACTGTAGAAGAAAGGTGAGCTAAAATTAGAGAGTATAAATGTTCAAAAAATCAAGAAGTGTGCTCACACACATTTAATCTGATCATCCAAATGTGAATTTGAATTTGCAATCAGAAGAGATCAGACCTTTATATACACAGCCAAGCTGCTGATGTTGCTGTGAATTGTCATCCAGTCTATTTCGATTCATGGTGATGCCATGTGTTATAGAGTAGAACTGCTCCATAGAGTTCTGGTCACTAGGCTTGTACTCCAAGGCAAGATCATGTCATCCCTGTTACTGGAGTTGCTCTGAAGGAGTTGCCAATGCTATGTGGTTTGTAACAAAGGAAGGGCTTTTATTATGCCGACACTTGGCTCAGTGGATTTGTATCCAGAGACTGAGCCCTCTCTTCCCTGTTTGAGAGTATTTTATAGGGACTGGAGGGTGCATACATGAGTCCATTTGGGATTGGTTAACAGGGACCAACAGCCAGTTGGGGCTATCTGGGATTAGTAGGTTCAAACACATGGTGGGAAAGAATGTGTGAGCATGCAAGTGAGCAGTTACAGAAGCAGAAGCAGGTAAACATTAGCTCTGGGCTTTGTTACCTCTCAGAGGTGGGTCAGGAATAGGAGATTAGCCTGAGCAGTTGCCTGAAGCTGGGGTGGTCTGTTGGTTAATTTCCTGGAATGTGAACTCTGTTCCAGAAATAAGGAGTGAGTGTGAGGGACATGGGGCTCAGTGACTATTTCCACAGGCCTGCTTACCTCATTCCCCCCTTTGAGGCTCATGCAGCTAGATAGAATACTAGTAGGC
Source organism: Chrysochloris asiatica (assembly GCF_000296735.1). Taxonomy (NCBI): domain Eukaryota; kingdom Metazoa; phylum Chordata; class Mammalia; order Afrosoricida; family Chrysochloridae; genus Chrysochloris; species Chrysochloris asiatica. The sequence goes on from NW_006408774.1 coordinate 1,970,437, forward strand.
CTCAGTTTCCTG
>NW_006408774.1:1971413-1978175 GCF_000296735.1 Chrysochloris asiatica
CTTTTTAAAGTGTTGGAAAGCAAAGATGTAAGCTTGAGGACTAAGGTGTGCCTGACCCATGCCATGGTATTTTTAATAATCTCATATGCATGTGAAAGTTGGACAGTAAATAAAGAAGACCTTAGAAAAATTGATGTTTTTGAGTTATGGTGTTGGAGGAGAATATTGAAAGTGCCATGGGTTGCCCATAGAACCAACAGATCTATGTTGGAAGGTGTACAGCCAGAGTGCTCCTTGGAGGCCAAGATGGCCAAACTTTGCCTTTCATATTTCATACATATTGTCAGGAGGGACCAGTCACTGGAGAAGATATCATGCTTGGTGAGGTGGAGGGTCATAGAAAAAGAGGAAGACACCCAACAAGATGGATTGGCCAAGTGGCAGCATCAATGGACTCAAGTGTGGCAAAAATAGTGAGGTTGGCCCTGGATCAGGCAGTGTTTTGTTCTGCTGTGCATAAGGTCTTTTATGGTGTGCATAAGGCACCAACTCAATGGCACCTAACAACAACAACAATTCTGAGTTGAGTTCGTTGCTGAGCTAAGAGGGTTAAGGTTTCCCCAGTTTCATTTGTTATTATTTCTAGTACTGCCTGTAGCCTGATTATTCAATATACATGTAGATGGGAATTCGGTATCACTAAACCCAATCCTAGGCCCACGTGGCCAGATTGTAATACTGAATTATTCTTTCAGATGTCCATTCATCATCCTTCCAATACCCTATGGTGAGATTCCTTTGTTGCCGGGTTAAGGGGGTAGAGACCGGATAACCCAGGAACCTTCCTGTGTCAAGTAGTGGTAGGAAGAATGAGGGCCTGATAATTCCTATAAAAAAACTTCCACTCCAGTTATTGGGGAGGTGGGTATATGCTCTGTTCCCACACATACAGGATAGTCTAGCCAGGAATGTCCAATCTCTGGGGCCTCCCAAATTTTCCCAGTTCTCTCTTAGGGTGCGTAAGTTCTGTTGTGGATTTTGCTCCGTCGTTTCTTCCCCACCATTTACTCCTTCCTGTGGAGGTATTTAGGATTTTCTGTCCTAAACAATCAATTTACCAACAGGAAAAGTGAAATTTTTGCCCCATCTGGAGTAGCAATATGTCTTATAATTTAGGTTTTCAAGCCGTGGTATTTTCAATAACCTCATATGCATATAAAAGCTGGATAGTGAATAAGGAAGACAATAGAAAAATGTAGATCAAAGACCATAACCTTCAGTATGAATTGCATCTCAATGTAAAGAAAACAAAAATCCTCACCACTGGATCAATGAACAACATTCTTATCAATGGAGAAAAGATTGAATTTGTCAAGGACTTCATTTTTCTTGGATCAACTATTAACACTCGTGGAAGCAGCAGTCAAGAGATCAAATGATGTATTGTATTAGGGAAATCTGCTGCACAAAACCTTTTTAAAGTGTTGAAGAGCAAAGATATCAGCTTGATGACTAAGGTGCACCTCATACAAGTTATGGTATTTTCAATAACCTCATATGAATGCAAAACCTGGACAGTGAATAAGGAAGACCATAGAATAATTGATGCTTTTGAGTTATGGTGTCGGAGGAGAATATTGAAAGTACCATGGGCTGCCAAAAGAACCAACAACTCTGTGTTGGAAGACGTGCAGCTAGAATTCCCCTTGGAGGCCAGGATGGCCAAGCTTCGTTTCTCATACTTGGGACATATTGTCAGAAAGGACCAGTCATTGGAGAAAGATATCATGTTTGGTAAGGTGGAGGGTTATAGAAAAACAGGAAGACCCCCAGCTAGATGGTTTGGTAAAGTGGCAGCATCAATGGGCTCAAGCATGGCAACAATTGTGAAGTTGGACCAGGATTGGGCAGTGTTTCATTCTGTTGTGCATAGGGTTTCTGTGAGTCAGTACTGACTCAATAGCACCTAACAACAACAACAATGCCCTCTGCCACTTCTAAGAACGGATTTCTGGTCCTGCATGGTGTTTGGGGCAGTGGATATATGTGCAACTACCCAGGAGGGTGCCCTCACATTTATAGTAGCTATAGAAAATTAGTGTGCTCGTCACTGTTGGGTCCACTTTGGTGGTGTGGGTGCATAGATTACACAAATCCTCTTCCTTTCCCACAACCCAAAGTCCAATTAAAATGAGTCCCACAGAGAATGTCCTGATACTTTGGCTGTGTGTAGATCATTCAGCTCTTGGTTTGTGGCTGAAGCAGGGAAAGTCATGTCTCAATGTTACCTTGCAATGGTTGGTAGGATTAGTTTCAGTTTCCCATGAAGACGAAGCTTTCTTCAATTTACTATAGTGAATCCAGGTGGGGACTCCTTCTACCTTGGCTTCTGTGGGGGTAGTCAGGATAACAGTCAGCGGTCCTCACCACCTGGGCTTGAGTGGGGTTAAGTTCCAGTCCCCTTACCCACACCAGGTCACCTGGGCTGAAAGAAATCACAGGGAAAACAGACTGAAATGTAACATCTCAATAACCCCTTACTCAGTGCTTGGAGTTTGAACTAATTTCAACTTCCCCTATTTCTCTCTGAGTCCCTGGCAAGGAGCAAAGAAGGAGGCAAACAAAATCTCAAAAGGGGAGTATCCAGTGATTCTCTGAGGGATACATCTGATTTTTAACAAAACAAGCAGGAGAGATTGAGGTTAGGTTAAGTGAGCCTCTTGTGGTATGATATTGTTCATGCGTTCAACATTACCTGAGTTCTGAGACCTATAAGCTACATGTACTTTCCATTTTAGGCCCAACATTTTAGCTGTGTGTTGTACTATTTCTGCCATGAATTCTGGTTCATTGTCAGATCTCATAGTTAGAGGCATAATTTCTTATTCCAGCACTTGGTAATCTTTTCAGATGCTTCTGGATGCCTTCCTGTGCTGTCCGTGGTATTGGATATTGTTTGATTTGGATAGACACAGTTCCAGGGATGAGGTCTGCATACACTGGTGGGCAGTTGACATCCACTCCTGTGGGAGGTTGTCGTCTGCTCAGACTCTGGACCATTGGACAAACAAGGGGGAGTCAGTCACTATTGTCCAACCCCGGAGACTGAAACATTTTCCATTCTTCTTCTCAGGGGAATGCCAGAGTAGCAGGAGAGTGTTGTACTTGGGTGGAACCCACAGCTCAAGCTGTCCTATCTCAGTGAAAGCTATCCTTACCCACAGTTTGCTGAGGAGGTCTCACCCTAGGAGTGGGAATGGGCCATCCAGCATGTACAAGAACTGGTCATCAACTTCGTGGCCCCCAATTACACACTGGCGAGGTTGGCAGAAAGCTTGGTCAATTAAGTGTGCCAGTGGCCCCTGCAATGCCGGTGGTCTTTCCAGACTGAGGGACTATGAGTTGAGTCACGACTGAATGGGTAGCTCCTGTTTCTATTTAAAAGTTCATGGGTTTGTCCCCTACTTTTACTTGGATCATAGGCTTGGAGGGGCAAAGTGAACCCAGTCTGTCCTATTCATCGAAGATTTCCTCATCTGCGATGTTGAACAACCTAGGGTTGGTGGGAGGTCTGGGGAGGCTTTTCCAGGGTCCTCTTCTCTGTGGGCACTCATTTTTCCAATATTCCTTGTCTTTACAGTAGGCATATTGATCCTGATCTAGGTGGGGCTGGTTCCTACTCTGTCCAGCTGGTTTTCTTGCCCTTTTCTACCTGGAGGGCCTGGTGGGATCTGGGTTAAGGCTGCCGCTATTAAATCGGCCTTTTTTCTCATTTTCCAGTTTGCCTCGTCCTTTGTCTCTTAGTCATGATTAACAAACACCTTGGTGTCAATTTTCAACAGTTGGGTGGAGTTCATGCCAGCAAACCCTTCTAGTTTTTGGAGTTTTCTGTGGATGTCATTGGTACTGTGATTTACAAAGGTCACATTTACCATAACCTGGTTTCCTGGAGCTATTGGGTCAAAAGCAGTGTACAGCCTGGAGGCCTCATACAATCTCTCATAGAAAGCACTGGGCAGTTCGGTCAGGCTTCTGGAGGACTTAGGCTACCTTACTGATATTGGTGGTCTTAACCAAGTGGTGGTCACACCAAGTGAAGTTAAGTTCTGCCCTAAGGTAAGTTTGTCAGCATCCTTTACTAGGAGAGTGGTGGCAGCAAGAGCTCTCCAGCATGGGAGCTATCCACTTGCCACCCTATTTAATTGTTTGGACAAATATGCAACTAGCCTCACCCATGAGCCTATTGTCTGCACCAGTACCCCCACCACTGTTTTATGTCTCTCTGACATGTATAGAATGTCTGGCATTCTGAGTGCTGGTGCTGACTGGTCTTGGAAATGTCTGGCAGGCTGAGTGCTGGTGCTGACTGGAGCTCTGCTTTAAGCTTTTGGAAAGACATCCTGTTGTGCTTTTCCCCAGTGTAATGGCTCCTGATCACACCCATTAGTGGCTTCTGGATCGCCAGTTTGAGGGAGAGGATTTATGGGCTGAGTACTGGCAGTGACAGAGTAGGGCTCACAGGTTCTTCTGGGCTAGTAGCAGCATCTGTCAAGGGTGCTCGAGTTGCTGGCAAGGTATGTGGTGGTGCTGAGGCGGAGGCTCCCTGAGGTCTTGGCAGAGATGGATATACTGGGGCATAGGCTGGAGAAAAATGTTCCTCCTAAGTTTCATGCAAAATATACAGACTAGAGGGCTCAGGCAGAGCTGAAAACATGACTGGACCCCCTGGAGTTTTAGCCTTTTCAGTACTATCTGGTGATTCAGGTAAATCACTGGCCTGTGCAGCTAGGATTCCGCTGACCAGCTCTCACAACGAAGGGGGCGGCTGTAGAACTAATTAGAGCCAGTTGTCAATGTAGGGAAACTGGTCAGAGTGATCTGGTTCCCCAGCTACTACTCACCATACATGCTGTGTGGTGAGCCTGTCTAGAGTTCCCTCAGGAGATCAATCCATTCCAAAGGGTGGCCAATATTTCACAAACAGTTCTCAATATTCCAGTTTGGAGTCTGACTCCATAATCCTAAGTATATCCTTACTTGAAGTTCCTGAGCATAACTTTTAGAGGTGTTTCCTTCCCCTGTGTGTCTCCCATGGCAGCAAGTTCACAACAGACAGATAGTGTCTAGACCTTGTCTTTCCTCTCATGAGGATTTTCAAGCATCTCGTAGCTTTGGAGAGTTTTTATAAACCCAGAAGCAAGAGTCCATTCCATGTTAGAAGTGAGGACAGTCTTCATAAGACATATGAGGCTCACCACCAGCTTGGTGAAGGACTCACACTTCACCCCCAGAATCAAGGAATGCCTAAAGCTCCCAGTCTACTAGACACACTCACTTTCACCACACACTCATACACATAAGACCTCCCTTCCCAAACTGACTAAAGACCACCATGGTTTCCCTAGTTGTAGGTATTTGGACAGTGGTCAGGAGTTGATCAGGCTCCCCTTCTGGTTGTTAACCAGGTCTGACTACCTGTGGGCCCACGCTCTAACTGCAGTTCAAAAGTCTGGGATTAGTCATTCCTTCACCCACTTAGTCTCTCAGGAATGAGGATCTGCAATGAGTCTCCACCCCAGAGGAGACAGTCCACACAACGAGAAATCTTGTCAGCATGTGCTCAGTAGACAGTCACCCCTAGAATGAGGGTCTGTATCAGTGTCTATTTCTCCCAGGGCAGCAACAGCTCTGTGGCTGGTCCTTCGAGTGTGCAGAGAAGAGAATTTCCCAGCCAATGCACCGAGAAATGCTACCAGAGTCATTCTGAAGGAGTTGTCAATGTCACATGGGTTGTAACAAAGGAAGGACTTCTATTGTGCTGACACGTGGCTCAATGGATTCGTGTCCAGAAAATGAGTCCCATCTTCCCTGTTTGAGAGTACTTTATAGGGAATGGATGGTGCATGCATAAGTACATTTGGGATTGGTTAGCAGGAGCCAACAGCAAGATGGGGCTACCTGGAATTCACAGGTTCAAACACATGGCAGGGAAGAATGTGTGAGCATTCAAGTGAACAATTACAGAAGAAGAAACTGGTAAATATTAGCTCATGGCTTTGTTCCCTCCCAGAGGTGGTTCAGGAATAGGAGATTAGCCTGGGCAGTCTCCTGAAGCTGGGTTAGTCTGTTGCTTAGTTCCTGGAATGTGAACTCTGTTCCAGAAATGAGGTGTGAGTGTGGATATGGGGGGCAGTGTCTATTTCCACAGGTCTGCCTGCCTCAGTAACCACTTTACAAGGAGCTGTGGCAGAAGTACAATGCCCACTCCATGTCCATCCTCAAGGATGGAGAGAACCAGGTGGTTTGAGGACACTACAAAGGTCAGTAGATTGAAAGGTAGTTTTGGTATACAGAAAGAAGTATGTTATCTACATTGAGAGGGTGCAGCATGAGAAGGCTAATGGTACACCTGTTCATGTGGGTATTCACCTGAGCAAGGTAGTTTTCACCAGGCTCGAATTGAAAAAAGATCAGAAAATAATTCTTGAATGCAAAGCCAAATCTTGACAAGTTGGAAAAGAGAAAGGCAAATATAAGAAAGAAATTTTTGAGAAAATTGAAGAATTAATATAAACTGTTGTGGAACCACAGTTTAACCCTAGATTTCTAGCCTAGTGTGTGTTCCTTGGAAACTCTTCCAGATGACTTTGCAATATTTCATTTCCATCTTATTCTGTTCTTGATATGTGGCTCTGTAAATATTCCTTTGAGTGAAGTCCACTGTCAGCCATACCACAGAATACCAGGCAAAGCAGATCCAGGGCAGAGCTCCAAAACTCAGAACCACATAACTAGGAATATTTTTAAAGTTTGAAGGCTTAT
>NW_006408774.1:1980192-1980607 GCF_000296735.1 Chrysochloris asiatica
TAAAGGGAGTTCTGTGGACTGAGAACCAACAAGAACAAACAAAAACCAGAGATTGACATATGTGGTAGCATCTCCCTGAATTAAATCGACAAAAGGAAAAGTTGAGAACAGAACAAAATTATAAAAACAAACAAAGAATCTGGGAGGTCAGTCTATGATCAAAACAATTACAATGTAAAAGAAGGTAAACAGGTAGGAACAGAGACCCAGATGGTGAGAAGATCAGGTAGATTAAAGAATAAAATAAGTGCACTAAATAGAGAGAAAACATAATGGACTATAAGATAACCTGAAAGAAAATGAACACTTCACAACATACCAAGAAAATTAAAATCCAAGAAGAACATGGAAACATTAAAACTATGAGGAACCTCACAAAAAGCAACACAAAAAGCATGAACTCAGCAAAGGAAGA
>NW_006408774.1:1981904-1983087 GCF_000296735.1 Chrysochloris asiatica
AAGAATACTATGAAGTGTTGTACTCCAATAAATTTGAAAACTAAGAAGAGATGGATACATTTTTATTTATTTATTTTTAAATAAATGTTTTATTGTGAATTGTGTGATAGTTTACATGGGAGAACATTAGTTTTACATTCATTCCATCATACATCCTTTCTTTGCCATAGTTACCATCCCATCCATGCATCATCACCCAACCAAAGGGTATACCCTGCAGGCCTGTCTCCCCCCACCCCATGGTCCTCAGCACACAGCCCCTTTCCCTCTCTGGATCTCAAGTCCCCAGCCACTCTATCTCTTCACGTCTTCTTCTCTGCCTCCATCTCAGGCCTCACTGCTTCTCTGGCTAGGGTCCCGCTCTCCTCTCTTCTCCATTGGTGGTCCCAGGGCCCTCTGCTCCTAGACTCAAAAGTTAATGACTCCCCTCCTTGCTATAAAATGTCCACCTTTACATTTCCAACCCTCACAATCAGTCCTGATAACAATTCTTCACAAGAGACCCATCTGCATTTCATTTCATCAGTCCTTCCTGGACTGGTTGGATACTATTCACTGGAGACTCTACCTTCCTCCACGCCCTTTGGATCTAGGTTCCCTCTTGAAAGCTTGTAAGCCAGTCACTTCTTAACTTTGAATCCCTCCCCCCATTTTAGGTAGCCAATGTCCAAGTTACCCATCCCTGTCCACTCATTGTGTGGAGGGGGTGGGAATAACTCTTGCAGCAGGGATTTGTTTCCTCTTTTGTGCCACTGCATCCATGGGTGTAGGCGGTTTATCAAGTTGTGTCAGATGACGCCTTTTTCCTCTTCTTCCTTCTTCATGTTGAGCTCTGTTCATCCAGTCATTGAAGTCAGGTCAAGTGGGTATCATCTGCAAGTGTAGGTATTCTTGCATCTGTCCACCCTCTTCTTATCAGCTGGCCTCTTCACTCGCCACTCTAGTCCTCTGTGGTTGTGTCATTGACTCTGAGTCCATGAGTCCCCAAGTATTGCCTCGCTGCTGGCCGACCAGGTCTCCACCCGGGTTCACAGTAGTCTGCCGGACGATGCAGGGCTTAGCTGGCCACTTCACTGATGTTCTTCGGTCACTTCCGCCCATGGGTGACGTGCGTTGTTGCCAATCTGAGCATGTATTTCCATTGTATCTTAGCCTTGGAAGAGGATTTACACCGAGAGGACCC
>NW_006408774.1:1986097-1986645 GCF_000296735.1 Chrysochloris asiatica
TATTCAGTGAAACAGTCAGTCACAAAAGGAGAAATACTGCATAGGACCACTACTGTAAAAGACTAAGAAAAGAACCCATACTAAAGGGGGGTGGATTCGTTGCTGGTTTCTGGGATGTGGTGGTTGAGTGAGGGGATGGAGGGGAAGGTAGAGCACAGAGCAGGGAACAGACACAGGATAATTTGGGTGCTAAGGAGGAGGGCAATATACAACAAGGAATAGGGGAATGGAAGAAGAAAATGGATGGGACAACAATTAGGCAGGTTTGCATGGGCTAAAAGGGACAGAGGTAAAGAATGATGTATGCACAACCTTGGAACAACAGGGCTCTGGGATACAGGGATTGAGACATGGTTGGAATGGACCAAAGGGAGGAAATAATGTTAACATACTTGGCTGTCTTTTGAATCTTGGTTCCCCTTGCATACCATTATAAAATAGACACTGGATGGGGAGAGAAAGAAATAGCTAGAAATATCACCACAAGTCCATCTTCTGCCTATAAGTGATTGTTGTTGTTGTTGTTAAGTGCCGTTGAGTCGGTTTCG
>NW_006408774.1:1995588-1998903 GCF_000296735.1 Chrysochloris asiatica
TATTTGACTTTATCTTCTCAAGTTGATCTTTGAAATTTTATGTTCAGCTCTTGGACTTCCTCATTTCTTCCATTTGTTTTGACAATTCTACACTGGAGAGCAAGTTTCAGAGTCTCTTCTGACATTCATTTTGACCTTTTCCTTCTTTCTTGACTTTTAAATGACTTTTTGCTCTCTTCACGTATGATGTTCTTGATGTCATCCCACAACTCTTTGGTCTTCGGTCTTTAGTGTTTAATGTACCAAATCTGTTCTTCAGATGATCTCTTAATTCAGGTGGGATACATTCAAGGTCATGTTTTGACTCTTGTAGACTTGTTTTCATTTTCTTCAGTTTCAATTTGAATTTTCATATGAGTAATTGAACTTACTCGACCTAACACTAACAATATGTTACGCAATTGAGCACTAATTATATTTTAACTTATTTTTTAACTCTATTCCTGATAGGAACCACTAGCTATTCCATCTATAAGAAAGCTTTTCTGTAGAAAAATGTATAGGCACTGCATTGCTGTTGTTGTTAAATGCCATAGAGTTAGTTCTGACACATAGTAACCCTGTCAAAGGTTTCCAAGGAGCAACTGGTAAGTTTGAACTGCTAACCTTGAAATTCAAACTGACTTTGTGGTCCAGTGCTTATCCTACAATGCAATACCAGTATGATAGTTCAAACACACCAGTTGCTCTATAGGAGAAATATGAGGCTATATTCTCTACATAGACTTGCTATGAGTTAGAACCTTTTTAAAAAATGTTTATCACTAATCTGTGATCAGAGGAGTAAATTAGATAGTCTACAGACATTTCTCAGGTTGAGGACTAAGGAATGCCTGACCCAAACCATGATATTTTCAATAACCTCATATACATGTGAAAGCTGGGCAGTAAATAAGGAAGACTGTAGAAGAATTGATGCATTTGAGTTATGGTGTTCAAGAAGAATATTGACAGTACCATGGGCTGCCAAAAGAACCAACAGATCTGTGTTGGAAGAAGTGCAGCCAGAGTGCTTGTTGGAGGCCAGGATGGCCAATCTTAGTCTCTCATACTGTGGACACATTATCAGGAGGGACCAGTCACTGAAGAAGGATATCATGTTTGGTAAGGTGGGGGATCCAAGAAAAAGAGGAAGACCCCAACAATGAGATGGATTAGCAAAGTGGCAGCATCAATGGACCCAAGCATGGCAACAGTTGTGAGGTTAGCCCAGGACCAGGCAGTGTTTCATTCGGTTGTGCATAGGATTGCTATGAGTCAGTACTGACTCAATGGCAGCTAACAACAACAACATACACATTTTTGGGCTATTGAATAAATTCTTATTTTTTTGTATATATGACATTTATAAAACATCTTGTTTTTCTTATGGCTCTTCTAAAATTAGAAATCTTCATAAATAATCATCTTTCAGATAATAATTTGTTGTTGTTAAGTGCCATTGAATCAATTCCGACCCATAGAAACCCTGTATAGAGTGTCCAAGGAGCAGCTGGTGAGCTTGAACCACCGAACTTGCAGTTCAAACTTTACAGTTTGATGCATTAGCCCACAAAGTCACATAATAATACATTATCTTAATTAAAATTATAAGGTTAATGATTTACATTATCATTGACAGAAATATCTGAATTGATATTCTGCCTTTGGCATGCAGCAAAATTTCAAGTAAAATACTTAGTTTCAGCAAATCTCAGTTTCTTTACTTGTAGAATAGTGATAGAAATACTTTGCTTACTGGGCTTTAAAAAGTCCACATGACTAAATGTATACATTCTTGGTTTCCTAAGGATTTTGTAACAAAAATAACATAAGTGGTTGCTTAAAGGAAAATAAATTTATTTTCTTATAGTTCAGGAGTCTAGAAGGCTAAATTCAGATCTCTCTTTCAGCTCTGGAGGAAGACCCTTATCTTAGCTTCCAGTAAGTTATTGTTGTTGATAAGTGTTGTCGAGTCACTTCTGACCCATAATGACCCTGTATAGGGCTTCCTGCGAAGACTGCTGGTGGACTTGAACTGCCGACCTTGAGGTTCAAACAGACTTTGCATTCCAGTGTATTAACCTACAGCACCACACCAGGACTCCATTAACCCATAGCGCCCTGACCCACAGTGCCATACCAGGACTCCATTGCCATGGTATCCTTGAGCTCTTGGCCATCTTCAAGTGACATCAATTTTTCTTCCACTTGTGCTTGCTTCTCTTGCATCTAATTTATTTTTATATATCTCAAGTCATTTGGTTCAAGACACTGATAGGACCTCATTAACATAACAAAAAGCTTTATTACAAAATCGGATTGCATCCACAGTTATAGGAGTCAGGACATTAGCACACACTTTGGGGAATGAGGTGAGAGGGACAGGATAGAATCCATAATATATACAAACTACAAAAGCAGTGTTTTGAATAACACAAAATAGTTCATCAATAAATGCTATTTCCTTATTTCCCCCTTTTCCCACCATTGTCCTCTTTTTTGAACGATATACATGGAAATAGACTCACTAGCATTTCACAGAAATAGCTGAAAGGAAGGTTTCTTGTTATTTCAGTTAATGTAGTTTACAAGAACAATAGACTTGGTTGTCCCTGCTTGATAATCCATACACCATCAGCTTAACTATAGATGAAAGGCCTCTCTCTGCTACATGGGAAGAAGAAAGCCGTTTGATGTCATTTTGAAAAGTTTTAAAGTAGATGCTACAAGGAAATCTAGAAGGAAAATAGCAGAAGCCCGGCCTTTAGAAGCTTCAGAGTGGAACAATACTGCATTTCTTCACCATTCAAATGTATTCACTTTTCATAAAGTACCTCCTCAATTTCAGCCTAAACAGTGAAAACTGAGCCTATTAATGCAGAACAAAAACACTTTTGAAAAACATCTTTGAAAAAATACAATTTTGGCACACAGAATCAAAAAAGATAAAAAAAAATGTAAATGGAATTCAGTATGAGAACAGCAAGTTATCAAGTGTTTAGTTACTTGTGAAAGTTTCTATGTCGCAGTCAAAGGTGATGATGACTACTATCAGCACATGTTCTTCTGTGATGCCCTTGACTTATTCTTAAATATTTAAAAAGAGTCCAGAAATTATTGGGGCCAAAAGTCCAATTTTGTACTAAAAATGGGGATCATAGACCTGACTATAGTGAAAATATTTGTAAGTGTTTTATTTTTTTCTTCTTCCTCTTTCTATTCTGTTTGATCCCTTCCTCTTCTACAAAACATTTTTTCCATGTCATTTATCTATTAAGTCTTTCCTGGCATCTACCTCTGACTGATATGGATTGAATTAAGTCCTCTCAAAAC
>NW_006408774.1:1999768-2007695 GCF_000296735.1 Chrysochloris asiatica
TCTTCAGATACTGTGTAATGGGTCACTATGAGTGGGAACCAACTCAGAAATATTTATCAACAACAATTTTTTGTTACAGCAGCATTGGGAAATTACCACAAGCACCTTGATTTTCTCCTTGAACATAGTGAAGCTATGCCACTCAAGAATTCATTTTGATTTAGCCTTACATGACATATATATACATATAAATTTTTATTTGTTGTTATTGTTAAGTATCAAATCAATACCAACTCGTAGTGACCCCAATGCACAACAGAACTAAACACTGCCCGATGCTGCATCGACCTCACAATTGTTGCTACACCCAAGCCCATTGCTACTGCCACTCTGCCCATTCATATCACTGAGGGTCTTCCTCTTTTTTTTTCTGACCTTCCACATTACCAAACCTGGCGTCATTCTCCAGTGATTGGTTCTTCTGCCAATATGTCCAAAGTATGAAAGAAAAAGTCTGCCATTCTGGCTTCCAAGAGGAAACCTGGATGTACTTCTTCCAACACAGATCTATTTGTTTTTTGGGCAGTCCATGGTACTTTCAATATTCTCCTCCAACACCACAACTCAAATGCATCAATTATTCTATGGTCTTCCTTATTCACAGTCCATCTTTCACATGCATATGAGGTTATTGAAAATACCATTGCTCTAGTCAAGTGCACGTTAGCCCTCAAACTGACACCTTTGCTCTTCAACACATTAAAGAGGTCTTGTGCAACAGATTCCCAAATGTGTTTTGATTTCTTGACTGCTGATTTCTATGGTTGATCCCAGCAAAATGAAGTCTTTCACAATGTCAGTCTTTCTCCATTTAATGGCAGAAAAGTTAATTGGTCCAGTGGTGAGGATTTTCATTTCCTTGACATTGAGATGCATTCCACTCCTAGAACTATGGTCTTTGACCTTCATCAGTAAGTATTTTAAGTCCTCTTAGCTTTCAGCAAGCAAGGTTGTGTCATCTGCATGTTGCAAGTTGTTAATGATTCTTCCTTCAAACCTGATACCATGTTTTCCTTCATAAAATCTAGCTTCTCAGATTATTTGTTCAGTATAACAATTGAGTAATTATGGTGAAAGAATACAACCCTGGTGCACACCTTTCCTAATTTTAAACCACTCCATGTTCCATTGTTCTGTTTAAACAACTCCTTTTTTGGTCTATGTACAGTTTCCTCATAAGCACAATTAAGTGTTCTGGAATACTCTCATACTTCACAATGTTGTTCATAGTTTGTCATGATTCATACAACTGAAAACATATGCATAATCAATAAAGGACAGGTAAACATCATTCTGGTATTCTCTGCTTTCAGTCAATATCTATCTGATGTCAGCAATGATATCCCTCATTCCACACCCTTTTCTAAATCCATCTTGAACCTCTGGTAGTTCTCTGTCAATGTATGGTTTCAGCTGTTTTTGCATTATCTTTAGTAAAACTTTACTCGCATGGGATATCAAAGAGATTGTCTGATGATTTCTGCATTCCATTGGGTCACCGCTCTTTTGTTGGGCACAAATATGGATGTCTGCCAGTCAGTTGACCAGGTAGTTGTCTTCCATATATCTTGGCATAGATAAGTAAGTATGTATTGGAAGCTGGTGAGTTTGAAACACCAGTCTTGCAGTTTACACCAACCTTGTAGTCCAGTGCTTAGACTACAGCAAATCACCATGGCCTGCAAGGCTGGTTTGAACTGAAAGGTCAGCAGATAAACCCCACCAGTCACGCCCCAGAAATCCTATACAGCATCAGTATGAGTTGGAGCGAACTTGATGGCTCTCAACATATATATGTAAATATTGCTGTTAAGGGACATAGAGATGGTTCCAACCCATAATTGTGCTGTATAGGGTTTCTAAGGAGTGTCTGGTGAGGATAATAGAGTGATTATCCTACCATAACACACTCACAATCACATATATATAATGGTTGTGAGTGTGTCACCATAGAATAATCACTAGACCTAAAGGTTTGTTTGAACTGCAATATTTGCAGTTCAAACCCACCAACCACTCCTCAAAAACCCTATACAAGGCTGCTATAGGCAGGGACCACTTGATGGCAGTTAACAACAACAACAACATAGGGTTGCAAATCTTTACAGGAGCAGAAACCTTCATCTTTTTCTTATGTAGCAGCTATCAGATTTAAACTGCTGACTTTTCAGTTGTTTAGTAGGACAAATAATAACCCACTACATTGCCAGAGCTCCATAAATATGAGTTTATATTCCTCAGCTTGTGTATCACATCACTCTTGTTCTATGGTGGCTTATGTATTACTATGATGTTGAAAGCTATGCCCCTGGTGTATTAAATACCATCAAGTTCACCCATGTTGAACAAGTTACAAGACTAAGTCACACTAGGAACAAAGAGAGACAGACAATTTCTGAATAATTAGTCACTGAAAACCTAATGAATAACAGGAAACATTGTCAAACATCAAGCCAGAAAATGAGTCCCTAAAGTGGAAGATACTCAAAATATGACTGGAGAAGATCTGTTTCTTCACAGAAGAGTTGAGCTTAAAAACATGAATGGGATAAAACTTTTAGAACCTTCATTTTCTTATGTAGCACAACTCAAAATGGGAACAAACACCTATAAACATCCATTAATAATCAGAACATGGAATGTACAAGTATAAATATAGGAAAATTAGATTTCATTTAAAAAAGAATTGGAATATGTAATATTTGTGATGTAAGTATCAGTGAGTTATTATGGACTGATAATATTATACGTTTTAAATCAGACAATCATATGGTGTTGGATGCCAGGGAGGAAAGATTGAAGAGCAACGGTGCTTCATTGCTTGCCAAAAAGAACATTTTAAAATTGATCTTGAAATAAAATGCTGTCTGTGATAGGACAATTTCTCATTATTCACATTTACATATGGAACACTAACATCAGTTACGATGAAATTTAAGAATTCAGCCATCTTCTTCAATTCCCTTTGCTTGAGAAATGCTGAGTGTGTTTCCCCCTTTTGCATTCTAACTCCAGGTCTTTGGACATTTTGTTATAATATTTGACTTTGTCTTTTCAAGCTGATGTTTGAAATTTTCTGTTTAGCTCTTGGATCTCTTCACTTCTTCCACATGCTTTAGCATCTCTACAATGGAGAGCAAGTTCCAACATCTCTTCTGACACCCATTTGGTCTTTTCCTTCTCTCTTGTCTTCTAAGTGACCTTTTGCTTTCTTCCTGTATGATGTTCTTGATGTCATCCCACAACTCTTCTGTTCTTCAGTATTTAGTGTCTGATGTTTCAAATCTGTTCTTCAGATGTTTTCTAAATTCAGGTGGGATATATTCAAGGTCATATTTTGACTCTTTTAAACTTGTTTTCATTGAATGATTCTATGGGAAAAATACTAATGATGAAGAAAGCAATAAAAAAAGATGGAAGGAAAACACAGTCATTATACCCGCCCCCCGCCCCCAAAAACGGTTGATGTTCAACCATTTCAAAAGGTAGATATGATCAAGAGCTGATGATACAGAAGGAAGAAGTCCAAGGTGCATTGAAGACATTGGCAAAGAACTAGGCACTAGGAATTGATTGAATAGAAATTGAAATCTTTCAAGAAAGTAAAGCAGCATTCAAGTCTCTCACTCATCTCTGCCAAGAAATTTAGAAAACAACTACCTGCCTTACTGACTGGAAGAGATCCTTACTTATGCCCATTCCAAATATGGGTGACCAAACAGAATGCAGAAATCTTCGGACAATATCACTGATATCCCATGTGAGTAAAGATTACTAAAGGTAATACAGAAATGGCTGCAACCATACATTGACAGAGCACTTCCAGAGGTTCAAGCCAGATTCAGAAGAGGATATGGAATGAGGGATATCATTGCTGACATCAGATAGATCTTGGCTGAAAGCAAAGAATACCAGAAAGACATTTACCTGTGCTTTATTGACTGCAAAGGCTTTCGATTGTGTGGATCATGACAAGCTATGGACAGCACTGCAAAGTATGAGTATTCCAGAACACTTGTGCTCATGAGGAATCTGTACATAGACCAACAGGCAGTTGTTCAAATAGACAAGGGAACATTGAATGGTTTAAGATTAGGAAAGGTGTGCACCAGATGTGTATTATTTCACCATACGTATTCAATCTGTATGGTGAACAAATAACCAGAGAAGCTGGGTTATATGAAGAAAAATGTAGCATAAGGATTGGAGGAAGTCTCATTAACAACCTGTGATATGCAGATGATACATCCTTGCTTGCTGAAAGACAAGACGATTTAAATATTGATGAAGTTCAAAGATGACAGTATTTGGTATGGACTGACCTCAATGTATAGAAAACAAAAATTCTCACCACTGGATCAATAAATAGAATCCATATAAATGGAGAAAAGATTGAAGCTGTCAGTAACTTTAGTTACTTGGATCAACCATCAGCACTCAAGGAAGCAAATCAAAAGGTGTATTGCATTAGGTAAATCTGCTAGACAAGACCTTATTAAAGTGTTGACGAGCAAAGATGTCAGTTTGAGGACTAAAGTGCGTCTGATCCAAGGCATGGTATTTTCAATAACTTCATATGCATGTGAAAGTTGGATAATGAATAAGAAAGACCATAGAAGAATTGATGCATTTGAGTTATGGTGTTGAAAGAGAATATTGAAAGTACCATGGACTGCCAAAAGAACAAATAGATCTGTGTTGGAAGAAGTACAACAAGAATGTTCCTTAGAAGCCAGGATGGCCAGACTTAGTCTTTCATACTTTGGACATATTGTTAGGAAGGAACAGTCACTGGAGAAGGATATCATATTTGGTAAAGTGCATGGTTGGAGAAAAAGAGAAAGACTCCCAACGTGATTGATGACATAGTGGCCGTATCAAAGGTCTTAAATGTAGAAACGATTGTTAGGTTGGCCCAGGATTGGGCAGTGTCTCATTCTGTTGTGCATACGTTTGCTATGAGTCAGTACTGACTCAATGGCCCCTAACAACAACAATAATAGCCATCTTCTTCAGTCTAAAACTGATCAAACATGTAATCAAGATGCTTTGATAATTACTGGTGATTGGAATGTGGAAGTTGGAATCAAAAAGGAAGGGTCAGTATTTGGAAAATATGTCCTTGATTGCAGAAATGATGCTGGAGATCTCATGAGAGAATTTCACAAGGCCAACAATTTATTCATTTCAAATACCCTTTGCAACCACATAAAAGGTGACTATACATGTGGGCCTCACCAGATGTGATATACAGTAATGAAATTGACTACATCTGTGGGAAGAAATAATGGAGAAGCTCTATATCATCAACTAAAACAAGGACAGAGACAGACAGTGTATCAGACAATCAATTTATCATATGCAATTTCAAGTTTAAGCTGAAGAAAATTGAAACAAGTTCAAAAGAACTAAAATTTGACCTTTAGTATTTGTTGGTAGGTGCTGTTGAGTCAGTTCCTACTCATAGCAATCCTATTCACAACAGATTGAAATACTGCTCAGTCCTGTGACATCCTCACAAATTGTTACATTTGAGACCATTGTTGTTGTCACTGGACCAATTAATTTCATTGAAGTATTTTGCTTTTAAGCTGATCCTCCCATTTTACTAAGGATGATTTTCTATCTCCAGGGATTGGCCTACTGTAACTGGTAGAAAATGGGAAATCAGTAAATGATATGAGCAGAAAAATTTGTTTAAAGTTTTACTATGAAACCTGCAGGGGTAACACAACATAACCGCTCTGGACTTCAGTTTCTTCAACTGTAGATTGTTAAATGTTTTAGAAACAACCTCATAAAGATTAAATTTAATTAAGGAATGTCAATTATATATAAAAAATTCTTACATTGCAAAAATTCAATAAGTAATCATTTTTATTAACTCTTTTATTCACCCATCTATTGATATATATTTATCAAGCTTTTACTGCCAGGCCATGTTCTTTATTTTGATTCTTTAGGAGCTATACAAACCAAACAACAAAAATGATCCTTATGTTCATGAAACTATTATTCTAGATAGCATAAACAATATAATTAATGCAGATGTGTGTTTTTATGACATATTCCAAAATAACCACACCAAACATAAGTAAATTCTACCTTATGGCAACTCCACGTGAAACAGAGCAGAGCTGCTCCTTCGAGTTTCGTAGGCATACTCAATATGGATACTGTTTATCAGGACTTTCTTCTGTTGTTGCACTGAAGTGGGCTTGATATGACAATCATTAGGTTAGTGTTGTTGTTGTTCTTAAGTATTGTCTAGTACAAAGCATTTGTGCCATTCAATAATCTTGTATAGCATGTTACATGGTAATAAATGC
The DNA here is from genome assembly GCF_000296735.1 of Chrysochloris asiatica. Taxonomy (NCBI): domain Eukaryota; kingdom Metazoa; phylum Chordata; class Mammalia; order Afrosoricida; family Chrysochloridae; genus Chrysochloris; species Chrysochloris asiatica. The sequence goes on from NW_006408774.1 coordinate 2,006,098, forward strand.
TATGGAGAAAAAGTAGATCTGGAGAGGGGAATAAGGATTTATATTACCAGGGTGAGAGGCTAAAAGAGATTTAAAATATAAATGGATTATCTGAAAAATACTTCACTGGGAGGATAATATTGGACTCGTGATGGATGGGAGTGATAATCTGGGGGTATGAAACTTTCAAGGGACAAAGCATTATAAAGGTAGGAAACATCTTGAATGATAACCCTAAAGTAGAGAAGGGATGAAGTAAAAGGAGAAGAGATCAATTGGCGTGGTGGGTTACAGACTGACCTGCTAACCTCAAGGTTGGCAATTCAAATATTTGGGAGAAAAATGAAGCTGTCTGCTACCATAAAGATTTACAGCTTCAATAACTCTAATGAGTGAGTACTTCTACTCTGTTATATAGGATTGCTAGGAGTAAAAATGGACTTCAGCATAGTGGTTTTGTTTGAGTTTCATTGCCATTGTTAAAATGTGGATTGTTACTCTGCTAGCGTAATGAGTCTTTCCTATTGTTGAACAGAGAAGGGGCACAGTCTGATCTTTAATGGCATCTGTCTGGCTGCTAGACTTTGTAATGATGATAAAGGATGCCAGCTCCTAACTGTGGAGTGGGGCAGTATTTTCAAACAGTACTAAAAATGCTAAAACTTCCACCAGAAGTTTTAAACAAAATATTCGTTTTGGAAATAAAATTTTAAAAATCTGATTTCTCCACTGAATAATTTAATACTTTTTTTTGTGCAACTGAATTAAAGTTGGTTTTTTCTTTCTTTCTTTCTTACTTTTTCTTTTTCGTTTCTTTCTCTTTTGAAATAATACAAGTAATAGATCTTTCTTCTTCAAAGCTCTTTTCAAATCATCTGAAATACAGCCAGCATTTAAAGCTGGATTAAAATGCGAGCTGCCTCATTCTCTGTTAACATTTGCTTTGTTAAAAATGTGACTCCTGGATAGATAAAGGATCACGATGATTCAGAAAAGAAATGCATAGCATTTGCAAGATGATAAATTACTGAACAGCCTTAAAATGCCAGCATTACCTTTCAGTTATCTCTGGGTTGGTTGAGGCAGCACCCAAGACTTCATAATTTCTCCTTTGGAGGTTTTACTCGCTGAATCTCAAACACAGAAAGACCCAGTTTTAAGTCAGTTGCATATTCATTCATATGCTTGAATCCATTGTTGCAGACACTGTGTATTTTGACTTACAAACTTGAGGGGCTCATCTTCCAGCATTATATAGACCAATAATCTATTGGAGGCATGGTGTTTTATAAATAATAATAGAGCTTTCACTGGTTAATTTTTGGACCTAGATTACTAGGTCTTTCTTCCTAGTATCTGAATTTAGAAACTTATTTAAAACACACCCTCCATGGATGACTCTCCTGATATTTAAAGTGCTAATGAGATAGCTTCTAACAATATCATAATACACAGGCTACTACAGTACAACAGTGTGACATACAAGTGGTTATTATTATTTTTTTAATCATTAAATTGAAGAGCACATCCCTGGAATGTTTTCTCTGAATTCCCTTCACACTGAATCCATTAATCATATTATAATAATTATTTTTGTTAAGCATATATATGCAGATTAA
>NW_006408774.1:2008149-2011579 GCF_000296735.1 Chrysochloris asiatica
ATATAACCTCTATTCCTTGGACATGAACAATTGTGACCAGAAAAAAATGTTGAACTATCTTCTTCTTTGAATTGAGAAATAACGCTAACAAGATAATGTATCCAGTAAGGAATCTTGCCTTCATTCTTGACCTTGGGTGAATAAATAAAAATATTGGTCACTCTTGAGAAATCTAAATAACAGGACTATACTATACTATGGGGTTTGAATTTATAGGGAATATTTGATGCTAGAAACCCAAACCATGAAAAAGAAATAAAATTAGGAAAAGACGAAAATCCAATGTGGCTCTCTAGATGCAAATGTAGACTATATTATAAAGTTAACTCATGGGAGTCTCACAGAATATAAAACAACTTCACTGAAGATGAACTCACAAACAAAAAGTGCATTTGTAAATAGAAATAATCAGCCATAGGTAAACAGAGTCAGCAGAGGTATCAAAGAGAACCAGGGATATAAGACAGATAGTCATCAAAATAGAACTGTGCCAAAGTTTTAAGGTGGAAGCACCTGAAAGAACTGTTAGAAGTGAAATAACCTGAGTCATAGAATTTTTAAAATGATAGAATATAATTTTGCTCAATTTTGTGCAAATATGCTTGAACTCTGGATAAAATAACCTATTTCAAAGGAAGACAAAATTGAACAAATTCCTCAAAATACTTGGGAGATAGTAAATGATCAATTATTATAAAATATTAAGTATATTGCCAAAGAGCTCCTTTCTACTTCCCGAAATGTACCATTACCAGGCATTTTTTGCTAGAAAATTTTGAAAACATTTTTGTTGTTGTTATTAAGTACTATTGAATTAGTTCTGATTCATAGTGACCGCGTAGGTTTCCGAGGAATGGCTGGTGGGTTTGAAAAACCAACCTTGCAGTTAGAAGTCAGTTCTTATCCTACATTGATAAAATAATTCAATAATATGTAAATTGTTCAGTAGCATTAACAGAAAAGTTCAAAACCTTTATGCAGTTACTGTAAAAATCATACCAAACCTTAGCAAAATTTCTTTGATGGCATTAATATTTAATACAAGACATTCTTGTTAGGAACTTAGGGGCAAAATTAAAGTTGTTATTGTTGCTAAGTGGTTGCTAGATGTGGAGAGTCTGTTTCAATTCACATTGATCCTACTGTTGTTTGCCTTTAAGTGTCGTCGGGTTGGATCCAACTCAGTGGAACTGTATAGGATTTCCAAGGAGTGTCAATTGAATTTGAATTGCAGACCTTGTGAGTTAAATTCACATTGCAGTCCAGTGCTTTATGCCACAGTGCCACACCAGGACTCACTGACTCTAGGCACAACAAATCAAAACAATGCACACTCCTGTGACAGTCTCACAGTTGTTATGTTTGAGCCCATTGTTGCTGAAATTGTGTCAACCGAGCCTTTTGTGGGTCTTCTGTCTTGCTGATCTACCACTAACCCAAGCAGGATGCCTTTCTCCAGAGACGGATCTCTCCTTATACTGCATCCAAATTATCAGAGAAAAACCTCACCATACGTACTTCTAATGAGCATTTTATCTGCACTTCTTCCAAGACAGATTTATTTGTTCTTCTGGCAGTCCATGGTACTTTCAACACTCTGCCAGGACTATAATTCAAACGCAGCTACACTTTTTTGGTCTTCCTTATTCATTGTCCAAATTTCACAAACACATGGTGTTGTTGTTGTTAGGTGGCTTAGAGACAGTTCCAATTCACAGCAACAGTGTGCACAACATAACAAAACACTGCTCAGTCCCGAGCCATTCTCACACTGATATGTTTGAGCCCATTATTGTTGCCAATGCCTCAATCTATCTCGTTTGGAGTATTACTCTTTTTAGCTGATCCTGTTTTACTAGCCATAATGTTCTTCTCCATGGACTTGTCCTCCTGAAAACCTGTGCAAAGTATGAGAAATGAAGTCTCTATATCCTGGCTTCTGAGCAATATTCTGGCTGTGATTTTTCCAAAACAGATTTGTATATTTTACTGGCAATCCAAGGTACTTTAAATATTTTCTACAATATCGTAACTCAAATGCGTTGAGTCTTCTATGATATTCCCTATTCATTGTCCAACTTCCACATGCTTATCAAATGATTGAAAATACCATGGCTTGCGTCAGGTGTACCTTGATCCTCAAACTGATATTTATGCTTTTAAAACTTTCTAGAATTCTCTTGCAAAACATTTGACTAATGCAATGACTGTTGTTTCCATGAGTTAGTCCTCAAAATGAAATCTTTGCTCTTGAACTCTTTAAAGAGGACTTGTACAACAAGCTTGTACAATGCAATATATCATTTGATTTCTAGAAGGCTGCTTCTATTAGTGTTGATTGTTGATCCAAGCAAAATGAAATCTTTTACAACTTTAATCTGTTCTCCATTTATTATTATGCTATTCATTAGTCCATTGGTGAGGATTTTTGTTTACATTGAGGCTCAAGGCTGTGGTGTTTGATCTTCATCAATAAGTAGTTTTCATCATCTTAACTTTCAGTAGGAGTCCTGGTGTGGTGCTGTAGGACATGTACTTGACCATAGAGTTGGTTTGAAGCACAAATCTGTGGTTCAAACTCTCAAGTTGCACCTCAGAAAACCTATACAAGGGCACTACAGAGTCAGAACCAATTTTATGGCACTTAACACTAACAACACTTTCAACAAACAATAGTGTATCATCTGCACATCGCAGATTATTAGTGAATCTTCCTTCAATTCTGATGCCATGTTCTTCATAGATGGTCCATAAATATGGATCTCGTCCAACTGGTTGATCAGGTAGCTGTTTTCCAAATTTCTTGACATAGATAAATGAGAGTCTCAAGGGTGCCTCAGTTGGTTGAAAGGGTTCCATCAGCATTCCATCAATTCCCATAGACTTGTGTGTGTTTTTTAGGAAAGATGTACAGTGCAGCATGGACTTCTTACTTCGGTACCTTTTATTCTTCAAATGGATGAGCATTGACCTTTCAGGGTTTTTTGTTTTAAGTTTTATTGTGAATTGTGTGGCTTTACATGGGAGAACATTCATCCTATCGTATGTCATTTCATTGCAATGATTACAATCCCCTCCATGAATCATCAAATAACCAAAGGGTACACCCCACAGGCCCATCCCCCGGCAGTCAACACACAGCCCCTCCTGGAGTCCAGTGTCCCCAGCTGCTCCATCTCTCCATGTCATCATCTCTGTCTCCATCCCTGGCATCACTGCCTCTCTGGGTAAGGTCCTGCTCTTCGCTTTCTCCCTTGATGGTCCCAGGGACCTCTGCTCCTGGGTTGCTCCTTTTGTGAAAAAAACACCTACCTCTGCATTTCCAACCCTCATAGTCAGTCATGATGGCAATTATTCACTATTGTACCACTAGAGTCTAATCCCCATTTCCTTTCGCCAGCCCAGTCTCAACACACTGGAAATAATTCAA
>NW_006408774.1:2012229-2013260 GCF_000296735.1 Chrysochloris asiatica
CCAGGTATTGCCATACTGCTGGCCATCCAGGTCTCCACCTGGGTTCACAGGTGTCTATTGAATGTGGTTGGATTTAGCTCCCAAATTAATTGTTGTTTTTTCCCCCTCTTCCCCTTATCAGTGACCAATATGGTCACCAGCCAGACCACATGCCAGCTCATGTATTCCCCTTGAGTCTTAGTCTTGAAAGGGAGTTTGCTCTGAGGGGACCCGACCACTTGCCTTGATGGCTCCCGGGTGAACAGCTTACTTGTTCTTGTAGTAATCCATCATACTGCTGTTATTGTTTCAGATTTTTCCTGCCAGTCTTTCTTTCACAAATTATCTTCTGTTCTTCAGGCCACTCCAGGCTGGTCTACTCATTCTTTACAGTGGAAATTTCCCACCTCAGATGAGTCTGGATGAGGTTCTGAATTCCACCTGTGGTCTTATGCAATGAAAAGCCTCCACAGGAAGCCTCTTTCACTGGGCAACGTCTAGCCCCCTTTAAGGTATTCCAATCAGTTATAGTCTGAAGACGGACTTACAAGCTTTCTATTGTGACATTTCTAGCTATTTCTTTTTCCCCACCTTAAGTGTCTATATTACAATGGTAGGAAAGGGAACCCAAAATCAAAAGACAGCGAAGCATCTTAACATTATTCCCCTTTTTTACCCATTCAAACCATATCTCACTCCCCGTATCCTGGAGCCTTGTTGTTCCAAGGTTGTGCAGACATCATCATTTACCTCTGTCCCACTTAGCCTATGCGAACCTGCCTAACTGTTCTCCCACCCACGTTGTTCTTCCATTCCCCTTCCCCTTCTTGTGTATTGTTCCCCCTGCCCGCCCCCCTCCAATCCAGCACCCAAGCAATTCTGAGTCTATTACCTAACCTGGGCTCTATATTCCCCTCCCTCTCTCCCCTTCTCTCATCCCATATATTCCAGTGATTAGCAAATATATATATAATACCTCCCCCCTTTTAGGATGGGTTCTTTTTCTTAGTCTTTTACAATAATGGTCCTATGCAGTATTTCTCCTTCTGTGA
>NW_006408774.1:2013593-2019069 GCF_000296735.1 Chrysochloris asiatica
TGGTGTGAGATGATATCTCATTGTTGTTTTGATTTGCATCTCTCTAATGGCTAGTGATCGTGAACATTTCTTCATATATGCTTGTTGGCTGCCGAAAGTGTCTATTCATGTCCTGTGCCCTTTTTAAAATTGGGTTACTTGTCTTTTTCTTGTAAAGGCATTGTACTTTCCTATATATTTTAGAAAATATTTCCTTGTCTGATGTGTCATTGCAAAAGACTTTTTCCCATTCTGTGGGTTCCATGTTTACTCTTTTGATGCACATAACTTTTTAATTTTTAGTATATCCCAAACATCTATTTTGTCTACTTTTCTTTGTGTAGTTTTCAAAATGGTTGGTAGTCTGTGTATGCCCTGAATTAGAACCCTCACATTTGTCCCTATTTTTTTATTGATGACATTTATAATTTTGGGATTCACATTTAGGTCTTTTACATGCTGAGTTGGTTTTTGTATAGGGCGTGAGGTAAAGGTCTTGTTTCAGTCTTTTGCATATTGCTTTCCAGTTCTGCCAGCACCATTTGTTAAAGAGACTATCTCCTCCCCTTCCAATATACCTAGACACTTTGTCAAAAATCAGTTAGCTGTATGTGGATGGGTTAATTTCTGGATTCTCAATTCTGTTCCATTGGTCTATGGATCTTTCATTGTACCAGTACCGGGCTGTTTTGACCAATGTAGCCATGTAGTAAATTTTGAAATTGGGGAGTGAGAGGCTTCCTACCTTGTTCTTCTTAAGCAGTGCTTTGCTTATCCTGGGTATCTTTACTTTACATACAAAATTTGTAATTGTCTTTTCCATCTCTTTGAAGAATGTCATTGGAATCTGGATTGAGATTGCATTATATGTGTAAATTACTTTGGGCAGTATTGACGTTTTCACAATGTTGAGTCTTCCTATCCAGGAACATGGTATGGTCTTCCACTTTTGTAAGTCTCTTTTGTTTTCTTGTAGCTGTTGTTGCTGTGAAGTGCCGTCAAGTCGGTTCTGACCCATAGCGACCCTGTATAGAGTTTCCTAGGAGCAGCTGGTGAGCTTGAATCGCCGACCTTGTAGCTCAAACGGCTTTGCAGTCTGGTTTATTAACCCACAGCGCCACACCAGGAGTCCTTTCTTGTAGTAGTGTTTTGTAATTTTCTTCCTATAATTCCTTTGTTTCTCTGGTTGCGTTTATTCCTAAATAGTTCATCTTTTGTGTGACAATTGTAAATGGTATTGCTTCCCTAATGTCCGTTTGAGCTCTGTCATTTTTACTATACAGGAATTCAATTTATTTTTGTATATTGATTGTATACATTGACACTGTCCTGAATCTACCAATGAGGTCTAGTAGATTTTTTACTGAGTCTTTGGGGTTTTCTATGTATAGGATAACATAGTTCACAAATAGAGAGAGTTTTGTTTCCTCTTTGCCAATTTGGATGCCTTTAATTTCACTATCTTGCCATATAGCTCTGGCTAAGACTTCCAGCACATTATTGAATAGGAGTGGTGAAAAAGGGCATTCTTGTCTGATTCCCATTAGCAGAGGGTCAGTTTCTCTCCATTGAGAGTGATGTAGGTAGACTGTTGGTTTTGTATATATGCACTTGATTATGTTGAGGAATTTCCCTTCAATTCCTACTTTGTTGAATGTTTTTATCAGGAATGGATGTTGGATTTTGTCAAATGCCTTTTCTGCATCAATCTATATGATCATGTGGTTCTTTCCTTTTTCTTATTTGCATGCTGTATTATATTGATTGTTTTTCTAATGTTGAACTAGCCTCACATTCCTTTTATGAAACCCACTTGGTCATGATGTGGTTGTTTTTTTGTGTTTTTTTTTTTATGTGTTGCTGGATTCAGCTGGTTAGGATTTTGTTGAAAATTTTTGCATCTATGTTCATGAGGGATATTGGTCTATATTTTTCTTTCTTTATGATGTCCTTCCCTGGTTTTGGTAGGAGGGTTTTACTTGCTTCATAAAAAGTATTAGAAAGTTTTCTGTCCTCGTCTATATTTTGGAATAATTTGAGTAGAATTGTGGGTTTTTAATGCTTAAATGGATGTTTGTTGCTATGTTATTAAGCTTACTGGGTGTCTCCTGGTGGATATGATCAGGAGATAGGCTTCCCTTTCACATGTAATGCTTAGCAGCTGTCATTGGCTCTTGTCTCAATGGTGGAATATTATGGGGTATGCTTGTAGCTTGGCTATATGGCTAAGATTGCTGTCTCTTCTTGGGTAACATAGGGAGAAAAAGCTCCGACCTCCAGGAAAAATATGTGATCAAAAGGACCAAAAGCAGAAGCAATATAAAAGCAGAGACAAAAACCACCACTTTTAAACAAATATAAAACTGTGGCCAACTGACTAGTCATCTTGCTACACAGGCAGTGTGTGTGCACCGTAGAAACCTCCAGCAGTGGTGGGTGTGTCCACCCACTCATGTCCCTCCTCTAGTCACCACTGTAGAGGTGTACAGATAGATATTGAGAAGTTAATGGGAGAAAAATTGTCTACTATTTTTGACCTTGGAACTGATGGGGCTCTTTCTCTTTGTGCTGTTGGATATTGTGGGCTCAATGCTGGACTTTTTTGGGGATGCACACCCATCTGCCTGAAAGTGTCTGGGCTGGGCAAAGAAGGCGTGACAGGGAAGAGAGAAAAAAAAATGTGTAGAATTTCCCCCCATACCTCTTTTTGCAAATGTCACTGCACCACTTTTAGCATTAGTTCACTGTGCTGGTCTGGCTGTAACCCCACCCTCTGAACTCTACCTGTGGAGGGGGTGGCTGCAGAGGGAGTCCTGTGTCTCAACCAATTCTTAAATCAAACTATTTTCCTTTATACTGTGATTTTTTTCCACCAGCGGGTGCAGGAAACTGATGCCCAGCACCTTTTGCTAAATACAGAGCTCTGGTGCTGTTCTGTTAAAGCAGCTTCTCTGGGTTTTCAGCCCCTCCCCCACAAAGCCTGTCCTATCTGACTCTGCTCTGCCACCACCAAAACCAGAAGTCTCAACATTTCATTTTTGAGAATAACTCTGTGTATATTTTCCATCTTCTTTTGATACTTCTGCAACAATCAGGATTATGCCCAAGGAATCTTTCAATATTCCAAGTAGAGACTTGAATTTTTGGTTCAGTTCTTTCAGCTTAAGAAATACTGAATGTGTTGGCCCCTCTGGGTTTTCTAACTCCAAATGTGCAAGTGTATGCACATTTCATTACAATATTTGACTTTGTCTTCTTGGGATGCCCTTTGAAATTTTCTGTACCACTCTTTGATTTCCTCATTTCTTTGATCGTTTTAGCATCTCTACATTGGCAAGCAAGTAGCAGCTATCTCTTCTGATATTCATTTTGGTCTTTTCTTTCTTCCTTTTTTTTTTTAATAACCTTTCACTCTCCTCCTATAAGGTGTTTTTGATGTCATCCCACTGGTCTTCTGGTCTTTGGTCATTAGTGTTCTAATACAATAAATATGTTCTTTGAATGGTCTCTAAATTCAAGAAAGATATATTCAAGGTCACATTTTGGGTCTCATGGACTTGTTTTTAATTTCTTCAGCTTCAGTCTGAACTTGCATATGAGAAATTGATGGTTTGTTCCAGAGTCTGTCCCTGGCCCAATTTTTGCTGATGATAATGATATTTTCTACTGTCTCTTCATAAAAATGTATTCAATTTCAGACTGAAGAAATTGGTTGAATTCTTTAACTTCACCATTACTAGCTTTTGTGATTCATGTATACATTTAAATAATAGTTGTATTAATTGATCTTCCTGGCAATCAATGTTGCTAAGTACGTCTGAGTCAGTTCCGGCTCATAACGATCCTGTATAGGGTTTCTGAGGAACTGCTTCTGAACTGGCCATGTAGTTCAAACCAACCTTGAGGTCTAATGTTTATCCTATGGGACCACACCAGGTCTTCCTAATAGGTCTATGGATATTATCCTTTCACATACAGCACTGTGCTTCAAGATAGATCTTGAAAAGTTCTTCTTGATGATGAATGGTACATCATTCCTTTTGAATTTGTCATTCCCAACACAGAAGATCATGTGTTTGTCATATTCAAAATGACCAATGTATTTTAGCACATAATTACATATGATATGTTTGTTTACCTATGCATTATTGATTATGCAAAGGCTTTAAATTTTGTGGATCATGACAAGCTAGGTGCATCACAGATAATAATTATTCCAGAACACAAAATTGTGTTTATGAGGAACTTAGACTTAGATCAAGAGGCAGTTGTTCAAATAGAACAAGGGAACATGGAATTATATAATATATAAAATATGTATTATATGAAGAAAAACTGGGCATCAGGGATCAAGGAAGACTCATTAGAAACTTGTAATATGCAGGTGATAAAAACCTTGCTTGCTGAAAGTGAAGGGGACTTAAAACTTACTGATGAAGATCAAAGATCACAGCCTTTGGTATGGTTTCTACCTCATTGTAAAGAAGACAAAAATCCTCACCACTGGACCAATAAACAATATCCACATAAATGAAGACAAGATTGAAGTTGCCAAAGACTTCATTTTTCTCAGATCAACCATCAACATTCATGGAAGCAGGAGTCAAGAAATTAAATGAAGTATTGCCTTAGGCAAATCTGCTGTATGTGACCTCTTTAAAGTGCTCAAGAACAAAGATGTCAGTTTGAGAACTAAGGTGTGCCTGACCCAAGCCAGGGTATTTTCAATAACATCATATGCTTGTGAAAATTGCACAGTGAATAAGGAAGACCACAGAATAATTAATACATTTGAGTTATGGTGTTGGAAGAGAATATTAAAAGTACCATGGACTGCCCAAAAACAAATTGATCTGTGTTGGAAGAAGTACAGCCAGAATGCTCCTTCAAAGCCAGAATGGCCAGACCTCATCATTCATATCTAAGACATATTGTCAGGAGAGACCAGTCCCAAGAGAAAGATATCATGTTTAGTGAAGTGGAGAGTCTGAGATAAAGAGGAAAACCCCAACGAGGTGGATTGGCACAGTGGCAGCAGCAATGGGTTCAATTGTAACAATGGCTGTGAGTTTTATACAGGACTGGGCAACATTTCATTCTGTTGTGCATAGGGTCTCTATGAGTTGGTACCCACTCAATGACATCTATCGACAACAAAAAATCCCTATTTTGAGTTGTGCCCTGTTGACAAATTAAGGTTCCAAAATCTCCATTTGTGTCATCATCATCTTCTCTACATTGAGGAGGCAGCTCTTGCCCAATCTTATGTGACTGTCTTCCAATCTGAAGAGCTCAGCTTCTGGCCACTATATCTGACAATATTCTCAAACTATTAATAGTATTTTTATTTTCTTGCACTGTATCAGATAATGTTCTGCAGCTATTCATAAGATTTAAGTTGTTAAAAATTCAAAAAATATCCTGCTCTCCTTCTTCCTAGTCTGTAAACTCCACTGAAATCTTTCCACCATGGGTGACCCTGCTGGTATTTAAAATA
>NW_006408774.1:2019174-2023961 GCF_000296735.1 Chrysochloris asiatica
GATTTATTTATTTATTTATTTATTTATTTATTTATTTATTTATTTATTTATTTTGTCTCTGGGAAAATGACCTTATCTTCTTTCAGTTTCTATAGATCCAGTATTTCATGAAGAGCTCCATATGTCTTCATATGACCTCAAACTTTCACTGGATCTTGTAGCTCCATAGTGCAGGTGCCATAGTTCTAAGGTATGCACTCCACTTCCAGCTCCTTAATCAGGTTCGTAGTAGAACGATTAGAGCTCTGCTTATTTCTGTCTCCTTTTATATCTCAAAAAAGGTTGACTCAAGATATAACTTTATCTTGCAGTTTGTTGCTGGCCTCAGTAATATCATAGAAGTGAGGATCCACAACACATAGGACAATTACCTCAGATCAAAGCTGATCACATGGTGTCACATCCCAGGTGTGATTGCACCATATTAGATCTCATCTTAGAGGTGATAAGTACATCTTAACTGGGAAACCACTGAAAATCCTGGTCAAGCCATGTTGACACAAAACTTTAGCGATCACAGTGACACTGCTGGTCTCTAAAATACTGTTAACATAGCTTCCAGCATCACAGCAACACATAAAACACCAAATTACAACTAACTGACAGATGAGTATTGATAAAAGTTAAAATATAAAAAAGATGTATGCTTTCGCACACACACACATACACACAAAATAAAAAACCTTTCTAAATATACTTGTTTAAAAATATAGGTTCTTAGAATACATTTATAAAAACATTAGAAAAATCTATCTTTATGTCATTTATGAGATATTTCTACAAGTTAGTGAAACAGAAAGGTTTAAAGAGAGGAAAAATAATAAATCAGACAAAACTTAATCAAAAGAAAGCTTATGTTATATCATTATTATCTATCAAAATATGGTTAAATATAAAAGTCTCTATTAAGAATAAGAAAGCCATTATATTTTTACTAGATTTACAAAGTGAAAATCTGGTCATTATTTACCTAATGAAAGAGAAAATTATAAAAATATAAAAAACATTAATTTTTAAAATAATATACATGTCTCATAATCTATCTGAAAGGGATAGTTAGCAGTAGTGTGATAATGAACTTCTTAAGTCACAAGGAAATATTATCAAAAATAAGAAGTAATAAATTAAGTAACATTCTGTGGTTATAATACTGTGAAAATAGTAATAGGTATTTAAAAGTTACCAATCAATAAATACTAGATTTTTGTACTAAAACCAACATTATCAACAATAAACACATATTAAAAATGTATTGAACCTATGAGGAAATAGCATAAATTACAAAATGTTTAGGAATGAATGACAAAGGGAATATTACATATCAAAAATAGGAGAATTCAACCAAAATGAAGCTTGGGAGAAGGATTATAACCATACTTGTTCATACATGAAAAGGAAAACATTAAAAATAGGAAATGGATTTCTTCAACTCAAGAAGTTACAAGAAGAAGGAAAAAACAAAAGCAAAACAAACAAACAAAAACCCCCAATGTAAACTTGAAGAAAGTACACAGCAATGAAGATAACAGGAGAAATGAAAGAGTACGCAAAGAAACCATAAAAGAGATGAATGAAACTCCAAGAGGAGCTGGTGCTCAATAAATAGCAGCTCCTGCCTACACTATCACTAAAATTTGATTTTGGCTGTCAAACTGACTAGAACTACCATTTTATCTTGTCCTAGTAAAACATACAGAGGTTTCCGTGTGTGTTTTCTAGGAAAATTCAAAGGTGAAAAGAATATGACTCATACATACTCCTCTGGAGGCAAATGTAGAAGAAGTGATGGTCTCTTACTTCAAGAGTTTGATCAGCCTCATTTTATAGTATCTTCCCAACATCTTGTATCATTTAATTATGGCTGCAATAACACTATGCAACAAACAACCATGAAAGTAGTAGAAACATATAACCGGCATTTACACAATTTATGAGTCTTAGATCATCTGGGAAAAGAAAAGGAACAGAGGACTTCTGGTACTTACCAATGAATAGTAAAAAAGACTAAAATCAACACAAGTAGACCAATAAGCAACATCAAAATAAATACAGGAAAGACTGAAGTTGCCAAGAATTTAATTTTACTTGGAGCCAAAATCAATATCTATGAAAGTAGCAGTCAAGAAATCAAACAAAGATCTTGTGGTTTGAAGTTCAGTGCTTAACCCATAGATGCCATCAAACCCATTGCTGTCAACTTAATTCAATATAGGATTCTTAAGACTATAAACCTTTACGGGAACATACATCTCATCTTTCTCCCTCATAGCAACTGGTGAGTTTGAAGCACCTAACCCACACTGACACTAGTGCATCTTTGATAAAGTGAAGCATCAGTAAACAGAGGAAGATCTTAAGTGAGGCAGATGGGCACAGTAGCTGCAATAATGGGCTCAAATTTAGCAAACAAACAAACAAAAAAATGAGGATAACAGAGGACTGGTGAGTGTTTCATTCTGTTCATTAACATAGTGCAACACTATGAGTTGGAACCAACTCAATGGCCCCTAATAATATCAGTTAGATCTACTAGAGGTTGTAGAGTTTGAATGGGCTAAGAGGTGAGCATTTCTCAATATCCTCACATACTCTTTTTGGGAAATCATTAAACCAGTGCGGAATGTACTTTCTCAGGTAACAACAATTACACAAAAGAACACAATCATGATGTTTTCTGGATTTTTATTTATAACATATCACTTAATGTTCAAATGGTCAAAATAAGTCCTATTTCAAAACAAAATCAAGACTGGGAAATTTTTCTTTTGATATTTAGTAGAAGGAGTGAATGGATACTAGAAAACATAGAAAATCAGGGACATCAATACAATCTATAGCAGCCCTGCATGGTAGGCATTATTGATACACATTTAAATAAAGGAGACAGAAACAGAAAGAAAAGAAAACCTAGATGGAGGGTTACAACTCTAGAAAGTTATAAATGTTTTTGTTTTTGTTTTGCAGAGCATAATAGAGGAATCAAGATTTCCATAAAAATAATATAAAGGAGAATGGATATCCTACTACTTAAGTCAGAAGGTCATTGCTTATAATAAGCAAGGAATGCAGTTAAGCACCAGAAACACATTAAACTCACTGTCACCAAGTGGATTCTTACTTACAGCAACACTATATAGGGTTTTTGAGATTGCAATTCTTTTTTGTTACATACAGCTTCATCTTTCTACCTCAGAGCAACTGGTGGTTTTGAACTGCCAACTATTCAGTAAGCAGTGAAAAGCCTAACCCACAGAGCTACTAAGGCTCCTTCAGAAATGACTTAATGAATAAAATTTGACATGACTCCCACCCTCACAACATATGGACAGAGCAGAAAGCGTACACAAATTGATGTATTAACTGCTGCACAAAACATCTTAAAAATGTTGAAGAGCAAAGATGTCAGTTTGAGGACTAAACTGGTCCTTACCCAAGCCATGGTATTTTCAATAACCTCATATGCATGTGAAAGTTGGACAGTGAATAAGGAAGACAGTAGAAGAACTGATGCATTTGATTTGTGGTGTAGGAGGAGAATATTAAACGTATCATGGAATGCCAAAAGAATAAACCAATCTATGTTGGGAAAAGTACAGTCAGACTTTGTCTCTCATACTGTGGTCACATTGCCAGGAGAGACTAGTCCCTGGAGAAGGATATCATATTCAGTAAAGTGGAGTGTCAGAGAAAAAGAGGAAGACCCCCAAATGAGATGGATTGACACTGAGACAGCATCAATGGGATAAATGTAGCAAAGATTGTGAGGTTGGTGCAGACCTGGACAGCGTTTCATTTTGTTTTGCATACAGTAGCTATGAGTCAGTATCCACTAAATGGCAACTTGTAACAATAAATTACATGAAAAATAGAATGTACACGTTTCTAAATAAGTACATAAAAAGGTATCAAATTTAGTAGTCAGGAAGAGTTTCTGCTGAGAAAATGGTACATTTGAGACTTCAAAAATTAATCAACATAATGTTAAGATGCTTGGCTGTCTTTTGAATCTTAGTTTCCCTTGCATGCCTTTATAAAATAGACACTGGAGGGGGAGAGAAAGGAATAGCCAGAAATATCACCATAGAAAGCTTGTAAGTCCTTCTTCTGCCTATTGTTGCTGTTGTCAGGTGCCGTCGAGTCAGAACCGACTCATAGCAACCCCATGCACAACAGAACCAAACAATGTCCGATCCTGGGCCAACCTCACTACCGCTACCACACTCAATGCCATCAATGTGCCACCTGGCTGATCCATCTCGCTGGGGGGTCTTCCTCTTTTACTCTGACCCTCCATCTTACCCAGCATGACATCCTTCTCCAGCGACTGTTCTCTCCTGACAATATGTCCAAATTATGAGAGACGAAGCTTAGCCATCCTAGCCTCCAAGGAACACTCTGGTTGCACTTCTTCCAAAACACATCTGTTGGTTCTTTTGGCAGCCCATGGCACTTGTAGTATTCTCCTCCAACACGACAATTCAAAGGCATCAATTCTTCTACGATCTTCCTTATTCACCGTCCAGCTTTTGCATCCATATGAGGTTATTGAAAATACCATGGTTTGGGTCAGGCGCACTTTAGTCCTCAAGGTGACATCTTTGCTCTTCAACACTTTAAAACGTTCCTGTGCAGCAGATTTGCCCAATGCAATATGTCGTCTGATCTCTTGACTGCTGCTTCCGCAAATGTTGCTAGTTGATCCAAGAAGAATGAAGTCCTTGACAACTTCAATCTTTTCTCCATTGATAAGAATGTTGTTTATTGGTCCAGTGGTGAGGATTTTTGTT
>NW_006408774.1:2024745-2029006 GCF_000296735.1 Chrysochloris asiatica
TGGATGCAGTAGCTCAAAAGAGGGAACAAATCTTTACAGCGAGGATCATTTCCACCCCCTCTGTACACAGAGTAGACAGGGATGGGAAACTTGGACATTGGCTGCCAAAGTGGGGTGGCTACAAAAGCAATAAATGACTGGATTGAAAGCTTTTGAGAGGAAACCTAGATCCAGAGGGCATGGAGGAAGGTAGAATCTCCACTGAGTAGCATCCAGTCTGTCTAGGTGGGACTGATGAAAGGAAATATGGATAGGTCTCTTGTGATATAATTGTTATCAGGGCTGATTTTGAGGGTTGGAAATGTAAAGGTAGATGTTTTGTAGCATGGAGGGGAGTGATTAACTTTACAGTCTAGGAGTGGAGGTCCCTGGGACCATCAAGGGATAAGAGCGGAGAGCGGGACCCTACCCAGAGAAGCAGTGATGTCAGAGATGGAGGCAGAGACGATGATGTGGAGAGATGGATCAGCTCCAGATCCAGAAAGGGAGAGGGCTGTGTGCTGACGACTGGGCACAGGCTTCTAGTGTATACCATTTGGTTGGTTGATGATGCATGGAGAGGATTTTAACCATGGCAATGAAACAATATATGATAAGATAAATGCAAAACTAATATTCTCCCATGTAAACTATCACATAATTCACAATAAAACATTAAAAAAAATAATCAACATTGACAAGATTTAGTCAGAAGGCTAAAAATCATAACAGGTAGAGGGAAACATATGTACCAAGACGCTGTGGAGGAGAAGGGAATCTGAAAGGCTAGTGCAAACCGTGTGAGATAAAGTGAAGCTGGGGAAGGGACCATATCTACACTGTTCTGGACTTTGTAGAATAGATGATGGAGTTGGATCTTTAGGGTAAAAACAATGGGAAGCCACAAAAAGCTTTCATTGGAGAACATTTTTTTTTAAATCAGATCTTCCCTTTTCAAATATCATTCTAGTTGCATTGTTGAGATAAGATGGAAATGATGCAGGACTGACAATCAGGAGCAGAAGGGGGAGGCTATTTCAGTATAGCTGCTGACTGAAGATTGCAATTTGAGGGGGAAAAAATGAACCCATAAGTGGGTTTGAAGACAGACTAAAGTGTTAGACAGAAAATCTGAAAGTATGTTGTCATACCAACTGAGGAAATGGTTTAAATAAAGGAAAGGAAAGGAGATTGACAAACAGCATCAACAGACTCTGAGAGATCATGTACTGTTTGAGGTCCTTGGTGAACCTAATGAATTCTTTCAAGGGTCTGGATAGGGCAAGTCAAGCTGGAATGGACTAAGGAATGAATGGGAGAGCAGTAAGTGAAAACACAGAGAAACTGTGATAAGTTCATCCTTAAAGGAAAGTCAATGAGGGCAGCAGCAAGAGGCGGCTGTGATTTATGTGGTTCTTTATCTTGTTCACAGATAGAGAGAGTTGGTACTACCGATATGGCACTGTAGGATAAGCAGTGGACTGGTAACCATAAGATTGGCTATTCAAACCCAACCGCTGTTCCTCAGAAACTGTGTATAAGGTCACTATGATTCAACAACAAAATTGACTGCACTTAACAACAACAACAATATAGATTAAGATGGTGTAAATACTGAAGAGAAGATTCCAGTTCAAAAGGATCCTTTTAAAATATTAATGACAGAGGGGCTGTCAATAATTAAGAAGTTCAGAAGATGCTTAATCAAAAAATAAAAACAAAATGCCAGGAAGTAAGACTATACAAAGGCATCTGATTGTGTGCATCATACCAAATATTAATGAAAGAGGGATTGTCAATAATTTAAATTTTGAGAAAATGCTTAAACAAAGATAAAAAAAGAAATGCCAGGAATAAGACTATATAAAGGCATTCATCTGTGTGGATCATAACAAACTATGTACAGTATTGTGATGAATGATATTCCAGAAAATTTTATTATGATCATTGGATGCCCGGTCATATGCTATCCTCACAATTTTTACTATGTTTGAGTCTTTTGTTGTAGCAATGGTGTCAGTCCATTTTTCTGAGGGTCTTTCTGTTTTCACTAACTGTTTAGTTTACTAAGATTGATGTCCTTCTCCAGGGACTAGTTCTGCCTGACAGCATGCCCAAAGAATGTGAGACAAAGTCACATCATCCTCATTTTCCAGGAGCATTCTGGTAGTATTTTTCCCAATATACATTTGATCATTCTCCTGGCAGTCCACTGTACATCCAATATTCTTTGCCAATGCCATAATTCAAATGCATCAGTTCTTCTTTAGCCTTGGAGCATTCACATGAAAATGAAGAAATTTAAAGAAGTCTTTGTCAGAAGATTTGCCCATTACAATAATTGCTTTGATATCTTAACTGCTCAGGGGTATTGACTGTGGGTCCAAGTAAAAGCGAAAAAAAGTGGTCTATGGAAACTTCAATCCTTTCCAGGTTTATAATGAGATTGCTTCTTGGTCCAGTTGTGAGGAATTTTGTTTTCTTTGTGTTGAGCTGTAATACACAATTAAGGCTGTAGTCTTTGATTTTCATCAGTAATTGATTCAAGTTCTCCTCTCTGCCCGCAAACAAAGTTATGACATCTACATGTTGCAAGTTGCTAACGAATCTTCCTTCAATCCTGATGTGTACTTCATATACTTCAGATCCTCAAATTATTAGCTCCACATGCACACGAGTGTTATTTTGTTGTTGTGTGCCATGTAGTTGGTTGCAAATCATAGCAACCCTGTATTGGGTTTCAAAGACTGCAAATCTTAATGAAAGTAGAAAACCTTTCACCCGTGACAGATTCAATAAGGATGGTAAAAGGGTGCAATCCTGACACATAGCTTTCCAAAAGCACTTTATGATAAGCATTGGATTTCAAACCACAGGTTCAACAAGCTGCTACTTGGAAATCCACACAGCGTTGCTATGAGTCAGAACTGACTTGACACAATTAACCACCACAACAGTATTCCTTGTTCTGTTCAAACAACTATCTCTTAATCTTTAGACAGGTTCCAAATGAAGACAATTAAGTGTTCTGGAACCCTCATTGTTTGCAATGTAATATATAATGTGTTATGATCCACACTGCTGAATGTCTTTGTATAGCCCATTAAAAACAGACAGATATCTTTCTGGCATTCTCAGCTTTCAGTCAAGACCCACCTAACATAGACCAATAATATCCCATATTCCTCATAGTCTTCTAAATGGGCTTGAATTTCTGGCAAATTTTGTTGATTTGTGTCCTGATGGCACTTCAGGATAATTCACTGGGTCATTTTATCTATCTGAATTACATTCAGCAAAATTTTACCTGCATGTGATATTAATGATATTATGCACTTTTTCTGCATTCGATTAGATTATCTTTCATTGGAATGGGCACAGATATGGATAACTTCCAGCTGATTATCCAGGAAGATGTAGTCCAGGTAGATGTATTCTAAAGTTTGGGGCAGAATGTGGACTATCTTTGATGTTGTTAGGTGCCATTGAGTTAGCTCCAATCCATAGTGACCCTGTACACAACAGAACACAACATTGCCTGGTCCCCTGTCATGCCCACAATTATTATGCTTGAACCTTTACTGCAGCCACTGTGCTTTCTTCTTCATTACATTCTACTTTTCATGCATTATGTCCTTTTCAAGAAACTGATCCTTCCAGATAATTTGGCCAAAATACTTGAGACATGTCTCACCATCCTAACTTCTAAGGAATATTCGTGCTATATTTCCTCCAAGACAGATTTGCTCATTCTTCTGGAAGTCCATAGTACTTTCAATATTCTTCACTAACACCGCAGTTCAAAGGCACCCATTCTTCTCCTGTCATCCTTGTACATAGTCCAGCTTTCATATTATTATGGTGATTGAGAATACTAAAACTTGGATCAAGCACATCTTACTCCTCAAAATGACGTCTTTGTTTTCTGACACTTTCAAGAGGTCTTAGAAAGTAGATTTACCCAATGCAAGGTTGGTGGTTCAGCTTACCAGCTGCTCTTTGGAAACCCTATACAGGGTCCCTTTGGGTCTGAACCATCTCGACGGCACTTAACAACAATAACAACAAGATGGTGTTTTATTTCTTCACTGCAGCTACCATGAACATTTATTGTGAGTTCTAGCCTTTAAAACTGTGAGATGATAAATTTATGTTGTTTAAAACCAGTTTATACTGGGCACTCACTCATAAAGGCTAAGAAATATGGAAGACAACTATCTGGCCAACCGATTGGAAGAGATCCATATCTGTGCCCATTACAAAGAGAGGTGACCCAACGGAA
>NW_006408774.1:2030231-2031862 GCF_000296735.1 Chrysochloris asiatica
GACATTGTTTCATTCTGCTGTGCACAGGGTTACTATGAGTCGGTTCCGACTCGATGGCACCCAACAACAACAACAACAACAAACCCAGTTTGCAATATTTAGCTGCAGTAGCCCTAGGAAACTACTACAGTCACAAAGACAGAGACATAGGCAGACCTGACCCTCAGAGTGGTCATTTCCTTAGTCACACTTATAAACATTGCCAATAACTGCTTAATAAAATGGACAGGCTAATGTGTGTCCTTTGACATAACTTGTATTGCTA
Organism: Chrysochloris asiatica; assembly: GCF_000296735.1. NCBI lineage: Eukaryota > Metazoa > Chordata > Mammalia > Afrosoricida > Chrysochloridae > Chrysochloris > Chrysochloris asiatica. The sequence continues at coordinate 2,030,497 of NW_006408774.1, forward strand.
TTGTTGTTAAGTGCTGTCAAGTCATTTTCAACTCATAGCAACTCTGTACAAGTTTCTGAAGAGTAGCTGGTGGGTTTGAACTGTCAACTTTGTGGTTTGCAGTACCGTGCTAATACTAGAGTGCCACCAGGAGTTTGTATAACTTACAGTATATGCTCATATATTAGTGTTTCCAGTTGGGAATAATGTGTTATTACAGAATCTGTAATTGCTACTGTTGTATAATTTTGCATCAATTTCTACTCATAAAAATCTCTAGGACAGAGCAGAATGACTCCATAGTATTTCCTAGGCTTAAGCTTTATAGAAGTAGATTGCCAGCTCTTCCTTCTGCAGAACCACTGGATGGGTTTAAACTGCTTACCTATAGATAAGCAGAAGGAAGCTTAACCATTGCACCACCAGATCCTCTTTACAGAATACATTCATTTCTTACAAACCACAGTCCTAAGTCATAAAATACTTTAAAAATATTATTAATAGATCATTAGTGTTTGGGTGGATGGGTGTTTATGGTAATTAGAGACAAAATTCAGGAGTCCAGAGTCAATAAAATAACCTTGGATACATCTGTAATAACAAAGTACATTTCAATGAGAAGGTGCTACTTATTCAAAATGAGTGACAGAAGAAAAGCATGGAATCACAATATGATACTGAACAAACCTTTAGCAGAGAGAAAGCTTGCACTGGTATATTTTGTTCATCTTGGTCTCCACGATTTTATAACGTAACTCATACAGAAAGCTTTCTGTGATGCTGACTTTGCCTGACTCACCAACCTGATCTATGCAAAACTTCCCTGACAGACTATCATTCTTCTCCAACATGACAATATGAATCAGCCTCAGATGTCACTACATTCAGCATGTATTGACTTTTCAAATTTTCATTTTGACATTCTAATGATCTCTCTATAGATTTATACAGAAATCATTTTGCCATTTTCTTGCACTTTCAAGTAGGTGTTGACTTCCTGATTCCATTAGGGACTTTAGTATTGATTGTAAAAATGGGTTGTGGGAATTCACGTTACTGTCTTTCTTATTGTAATCATAATAAAAAAAAAAATTAAATCTGCCTGGAGCAACAGAGAAATGATGAGCGTTGGAAAGAGAAGGAGGATATGGAATGTCTGACTAATTGTCTCAATGAAAAACTACCTCCTTTGTCATATTTCCCCAAAATAACTAAGTTGTTCAAGGTTACCAGTATTGTGGATTTTGGTCAAAAAGTTTGTAGCAGAATCCTAATCAAAAGGGAGAAAATACTGAGCAGAATTTTAAATTCTCATGAAATTTAGATATTCTGAAGCATGGAACCTGGATGAAACTCCAAAACTACTATCCTAAGATAATTTTTAACC
>NW_006408774.1:2032209-2034864 GCF_000296735.1 Chrysochloris asiatica
GCAACTAAAATACAAATAAGAGAGGGGCTGAGTATCAATATAGAGCTTTGTAGCTATAGATAAGAAAAAACAACTCAGTAAATTATTGCACCTATACAAACAAACAAACAAATAAACAGAAAGGAGAAAAAGTTATCTGACCATTTTGGAGTTAACATTCCCACAACAGTATATGAAAACATTTTTAACAATTATGTGATTGTGTGTTTGTATATTTCTGTTATTGGTGTTAAATACTGTTAAGTTCCAGGGACCATGCATAGCGTTTACATGGCTTTAAATCTTTTTGGAGGCAGAAGTTTCATCTTTCTCCCAAAGGGTGACTGGTGAGCTTGAACCTCAGACTTTGTAGTTCACAGTCCAGAGCTTATAGAATGAAGCTACTGTGCTCCCCATTTGTTTACTATGTGGACTTAATATCCATTTACCAGATGATAAAAATCAAAGAGAAGGCAAAAGCTTCTGAATATAATTATTTTCCTTGTGATTCCTTTTATTCCTTATCTCATAGATGTGGGAAGAAGAGACATCTATATGCGATTATCATAGTTAAAGGAGCATAGTGTTTCCCAGGAATTCAGGTGTGGCACTGTGGGTTAATGTGTTGGACTGCAAAGTTATTGAACCACGAGGTTGGCAGTTCAAGCTCACCAGCCACTCTTAGGAAACCCTACACAGGCTCTCTATGGGTTAGAACCAACTTGATGGCACTTAACAACAAGTGTTTCCCAAGAGTTAATTTTTCTTGAAATAATTCAACCAAAAGTTATGCTATCAATAAGGCCTTAAGAACTGAGACCATCTGAGAATGAGTCTAAATCGACTCCACTTCCCAAAGATTAGAACAACAAATTTCCAAATGAAAGACATACCAATGTCAATTTAATTTCTAATAACAACACAAAACCCCAAAATATCAATTTATGTGCCAATTAAAAGGCAAGATGTAGATGTTGTAAGGTGGAGCTAACTTTTTTTCTGACTCAAAAACAGCCTATATAGTATATGACAAAACACTGTCAGATTTTAGACGATCCTTACAATCACTGCTATGCCTAATCCCACTGTTGTCCTATTGTCGATCCATCCCATTAAAGTTATTCTTCTTTATCGCTGACCTACTGCTTTTAAAAACATGATGTCCTTCTCCAGGGACTTGTTTCTCCTGACAACTGCCCAATACACTTGAAATTAAACTGCACTATCCTTACTTCTAAGGAACATTCAGGCTGTATTTCTTCCAAGATAGATTTTTTTTTATTCTATTAGCAGTCCAATAGATATGATGCATTAGACTCTAATGACCAAAGATCAGAAGAGTTATAAGATGACATCCAGAATATCATACAGAAAGAGAGCAAAATATCTTTAAAAAGACAAGAAAGAAAGAAAAGATCTAAATGGGTGGAAGAAGAGATTGAAACTTACTCTCCAGTGTAGAGATGCTAAAGCAACTAAAAGATATGAGGAAGTAAAATAAGTGAACAAAAAAATTCAAAGGGCAGCTCAAGAAGACAAGCTCAAGTACTATAACAAAATATGCAAAGACCTGGTGTTAGAAATCCAAAAGGGAACAGCATGCTCAGCATTTTTCAATCTGAAAGAACTCAAGAAAAAAATCAACCCTCAACTTTCAATATTGAAGGACTCTATGAACAAAATTTTCAATGAGGCAGAAAGCATCAAAAGAGCATGGAAGATACACAAAGTCATTGTATCAAAAAGAAATGGGCAATTTTCAACCATTTCAAGAAGTAGCATATGATCATAAGCCAATGGTACTGAGAGAGTAAGTCCAAGCTTCTTTGAAAAAACTGACAAGAAACAAGACTCCAGGAATTGATGGAATACAAATTGAAATATTTCAACATACTGATGTAGCACTAAAGGCATTCACTCATCTATGCAAAAAAAAATTGGAAGGTCAACTGACTGAACCAAGCCATAGTATTTGCATTAACCTCATTTGGATGTGAAAGTTGGATTGTGAATAAGGAAGACATCTTTAATAGTTTTCTTTGTATTGAAATATAACCTATTATGAAAGATGTAGACTTTGATTTTCATCAGTAGTATTTTAAGTCCTCTTGGTTTTCAGCAAGCACGGTTGTGTGGTTGTTAATAAATCTTTCTACAAATCGATTGCCATATATTTCTTCATATAATGCAGATTCTTGGAATGCATGCTAAGCATACAGATTGAGTAACTATAATGAAAGTATACAACCTGGCACATGCTTTTCCTAACTTTAAACTACTTAATGTTCCCTTGTTCTGTTCGAACACCTGCCTCTTGGACTATATACAGGTTCCTCATGAGCACAATTAAATGTTATGGAATATTCATTCTCCTCAATGTTTTCCATAGCTTTTCATGATCCACACAACCAAAACCTTTGCATAGTCAGTAAAACACAGGTGCACATCTTTCTGCTATACTCTATTTTAGCCAAGATCGACCTGACATCAGAAATGACATCCCTTGCTCCATGTCCTTGTCTAAATCTGGCATGAACTACTGTTAGTTACCTATCAATGTACTGTTGCAGCCATTTTTAGATTATATTTAGAAAAAATATGATGTGCATGTGAAATTAATGATATTGTCCTATGCTTTTGACATGAATACAAATATGGGTCTCTTCCAATCAGTTG
>NW_006408774.1:2035139-2036271 GCF_000296735.1 Chrysochloris asiatica
CCTCCTATATTATTTTGATGCTTTCTGCAACATTCAACATTTTGCCCATAGGATTGTTCATGCTACAAGTGGAGACTTGAATTTTCTTCAGTTTCCTCAGTTTGCAAAATACTGAGTGTGTTCTTCCCTTTTGGTGTTCTAACTCCAGATCTTTACACATTTAATTGCAATATTTGATTTTGTGTTCTTGAGTTGCCCTTTGAAATTTTCTAAACAGCTCTTTTACTTCCTCATTTATGTCTTTTGCTTTAGTATCTCTGCTTTGCAAAGAAAGTTTCATGGTCTCCTTTGGTCTTTTTCTTCTTTCTTGTCTTCCTAATAATTTATTGCTTTCTTTCTATATGATGTTCTTGATGTCATCCTACACCTATTATTAGTGTTTTATGCATCAAATATGTTCTTGAGATGATCTCTAAATTCAGGTGGAATATGTTCAAGGTTATATATTGACTAAATTCTAAATGGTATAGATAATATGTAAATGGAAAGTGATCAACCAGCATGGCAGACAAATATCTTATCCTTATTCCTGCTAGAATATCTCACCCACATATTTAATTCAATGTAGAAAGAAATTTTATACCAACTGTCATTTTAATGCACACACATATAATTGATTAAAATCATTTAAAATAAATTCTAGCCTTTAAGTTAAATTGCTGAGATCAATGAAATGAACATTTTCTGAGCTTTCTGTTTTTGCTTTTGTATGAGTTAGTGAAAGTGGGGAATTTTTTAACAAGATAGCAAAGCTAAATCCAGTTGGCATACATATAATTTGAAGGAAATAATTTGCCAACATATATGATGTCATTTAGCAAACAGTTTTAAGAAACCTATTATATGCATGGTTCAGTGATAGGTAAAAAATATATCCAAAAAGTGACAAGCTCCATGTCACAGAGTAATTGTCCTGCCTTACAAAAGGAATGAATATTACCTTAACATTCTACATGATTTTTGTTAAATTTATACATTTCTTTGATATTTGCTTTTCCATTTGTAGGAAGCATAGATGAGAGTGGCTCCAGGGCTTCCTCACTTTCATGAAAGATTTCAATTTTTATTCCATCAATTCCTCGTGCCTTGTTCTTTGCCAATTCCTTCAATGCACCTTGGACTTTGGCTGTTG
>NW_006408774.1:2037508-2038107 GCF_000296735.1 Chrysochloris asiatica
CTGGTGATATGGAGCTTTTCCATCTTTTCTATTCTGCTTCTCTGTCCTTTCAGTGTATTGTCTATTTCTGATATTCTATTATTGATTGTTTGGACCTTTTACTGTAGGTTTTGATTTTTTCAAATGCTGTACCTATCTTATTTGATTTTTCCTGTAGCACTTTCCTGACTTATTTCTTATATATCTCAACTCCATTGTAAAATATTTTGAAACATTTTATAATGATTTTTCTGAATTCCTTCTCATTCATTACCAAGCCCTTCCTCATTCCAGAATGTAGTCTAGGTCTACCTCTAGGCCATTTGTCTCAGACATTTTTAAATTGTTTCTGGACATGTGCTGATATGGTCATCTGCTTTTGCTTCTTGTACAAGATTAGTGTTTATCTGTGGCCTTAATACTTAATTGAGTATGTGTTTTTGTATTTTTTATGCTTTCTGATTGCATCCAGGTAGATGTGGTCAGGATGTGGGCATATTGCTTAACTCAAAGTAACTTTCACAGGTGTTGTCTGCCGTCCTGGTATAATGCAGTTGTTGTTGTTTCTTGCCTGAGTTTTGGTGTTTTACAGAATGTGGTTGCAGCTTGACTATATGGCA
>NW_006408774.1:2039120-2040149 GCF_000296735.1 Chrysochloris asiatica
ATAGAACAACCAGAAAGAAACTTGACAAAGACAATGAAGAACTAAACACAATCAGCCAACTGGACTTCATAGATGTGTACAGAGCATTAAAACCAACAACAACACAATACACATTCTTTTCCAGTGCACATGGAACATTCTCCAGAATAGACCATATGTTAGGCTACAAAACAAACCTCCATAAATTTACAAATAACAAAATATTATAGGTCAACCTCTCAGACCACAATGCTATCAAATTAGAAATCAACAATAAGAAGACCAAGAAAATCAAGTCAAACACATGGAAACTGAATAACACCCTGTTGAAAAGCGACTGGGTAGTAGAAGAAATAAAACATGAACTCACAAAGTTCCTAGAAGCCTGAGAAAGAAAACACAATATACCAAAATCTTTGGGACACGGCAAAAGCAGTGCTGAGAGGACAATGTATTGCAGTAAACACATACACCCAAAAAGAAGAAAGAACCAAAATTTACTCATTAACACAGCATATACAACAATTAGAAACAGACCAACAGAGAGAACATACAGTCACCAAAAGAAAATAAATAATAAAGATTAGAGCGGAAATACATGAGCTAGACAACAGAAAAACTATAGAAAGAATCAATAGCACACAAATCTGGTTCTTTGAAAGGATTAACAAAATTGACAGACTATTGCCAAACCTAACAAAAGAAAAGAGAGAGAAGACACAAATAACATGCATTAGATAACTCATGGGTCACAACAGAAGCAAAGGAAATCAAAAGGATAATAACAGAATACTATGAAGAGTTGTACTACAACAAATTTTAAAACTTAGAAGAGATGGATACATTTTTAGAAAAACATGAACTACCTAAACTCACACAGAATGAAGTACAAAGCATGAACAGACCCATAACAAAAGAATAAATTTATCAGGTCATCAAAAGACTCCCAACCAAAAAAAGTCCAGGCCCAGATAGCTTCACTGGTGAGTTCTACCAAACATTCAGGGAAGAGCTGTCATCAATTCTATTCAAATTATTCCAGAATATAGA
>NW_006408774.1:2044854-2048677 GCF_000296735.1 Chrysochloris asiatica
CTGGTATTTAAAATAGCAGTGGCATAGCTTTCAGAATCACAGCAACTCACAAGCCACCACAGTAAGACAAACTGACTAATGAGTGGTGAAATTTTCAGTTAAGCAGTAGGTAATTTATATAAGTGGATAAAAACACTAGTAAGATATGCTCACCATGGAATGGCCAACCATTCAAAATTAAAAGGGTGACATTTCCTAACCACAAAAGGGCAACATTTTAATAAAAAAGGATGGTAAGGTAGGTGGAATGGAAATAGGAACCTCAGGCAGAAAGTTCAATAACTCTTGTTGCATAGAAAGGATTGTAATAATTAAGATGAAACAAAGTGTAAGATTTATTGAATTAAAACTTATGATATTGTCTGTAAACCTTCACTCATTTCAAAATAAAATATTTCAAAAATCAATTTATATTAGATGTAAATTTTTCTTTGTAGGGATCAAGTTCAACATTTATTTCTTAATTTTGCATTTGAAAAATCATGAATGCTATCAAAAGATACTAGTACCAGCTTAGTTAATTCTACTAAGTTAACAGCTAAAGCCATGGTTCTAGTGGTTGATCTGTGTTTAAGACATACTGATTTACTAATTGCTCGTTTTTAGTTTTTTGGAAGCAGAGAAATGTTGATAAAGAAATAAGGGTTTGAATTTTGAAAAAGCAGGAATAAAATTTCCTTAAACATCTGTTTGCTCATTTGTAAAATGGATTAGTGATTGTTGCCTCACTATTAGAAAGTTATTAGAAAATTAAATAATTATTGGTACTAAATAATTCATCTTTCTTTCTAAAATCTGTCTGCATTTATACAATGAAGTTAATAATTTCTATTATAACATTATAGAGTTTGAAATAATATATATCAAGTTCCTTTTAAATAATAAATTGCAATTAAGGTATTCTATTATTACAATTGAAATGATTCATAGAACTTAAAAATACTTTATCTTAAGTATTCTAAAGGCTTAATTGAAAGCATGTATTTTTAAAATTTGCTTTTAAAAGTTTGACAGAAATGGATTGTTTTAAAAATCTAAAAATAGCATACATCTAAATTAAATTTCTGATAAAAACTAATTTTAGAAGCCACAAAAATATATATTCTGACTGGCAAGGCCTGTGCCAATTATCTGTGCCCGTTTTCTAACAGATGGAATACAATTTCTCACTTTTAAATCATATGTGAAAGCAGATTTTACTGCTAAGTAAATGTTTCCTGATTTGGTCCATGGGACACTTTGGAGGAGCAAAAAATCTTTTGTTTTGTTTATTTAAAAAAAAAAAAAAAACACAAAAAAAACTTTTCATTTTTCTTCCTTTTTGTTAGGTGCCTGTATACAACAGTCACTGATGTCTTCAGTCACTGGAGAAGGATATGTTAGGTAAAATGGAGGGTTGGAAAAATGTGGAAGACCCCAAGCAAAATGTACTAGAACAGTGGCAGCATCAGTGGGCTCAAATTTGATAGTGATTGGCCCAGAACTGGGTAGTAATTAAATTTTTTGTGCATAGGGTCACAATGCATCAATATTGACACAATGGCACTTAAAAACAGCAACATTGATAAGAAAACAAAACACTCTAGTTCTGTGCCATCCTCACAATCAATGTTATGTTTGAGTCGATTTCTGCTGCCACTGTGCCAATCCATCTTATTGGGAGTCTTCCTTTTTTATTTTTTTTGCTAATGCTCCACTTTACCAAGTATGATGTCCTTCTCCAGGGATTGGTCCCTCCAGTCTGAAGTATGAGACAAAGTCTCAACATATTTGCTTCTAAGGAGCATTTGGGCTGTCCTTCTTCCAATACACATTTGATTGTTCTTCTGGTGGTCCATGGTACTTTTAATAGTTTTCTCCCACACCATAACTTAAATACATCAATTTCTCTAATGTCTTCCTTATTCATTGCCTAATTTTCATGTGAATATGAGACTACTGAAAATATCATAACTTCTTTTTTTTTGTTGTTGTTTTGTTTTGTTATTCTACAAAGACATTATTTAATTCACCTTCCTAAAATAACAGGGCTGACAAAAATACTGGTGAGGATACGGAGATACTGGAACCCTTATACATTGCTGGTGAGATTGCAAAATCATCCATCTACTCTGGAAAAGAATATGGTGCTTCATCAGAAGGTTGGGAATATAAATACCTTATGATCCAAAATAACAGAACTGAAAGAATCAACTTTGTCACATAGTATTGCGTCTTAGTGTATTTACTGGTTGTCTCTAGCATATTAGGGATCTTTATGTAGTGCTTTAGGATAAGCACTGGATCTCAAAGTCAGCTTGAACCATAAGGTTAATGGTTCAAACTCACCAGCTGCTTCTTGGAAACACTCTACACAATGAGTCCTAACCAACTCAATGGCACTAAAAACAACAACTAGCATATTATAAATATGCCTCATTTATACAATATAATGGGGAAATGTGTTAACTGGTAAGAGACAATTTTCCAAAAGATTGAAAACAGAAATCATTGTAAAGGAGGAGCACATAGAATTGGAATAAATGCCCTATGTGTTCCACCACAAGTACAGTTCATGTGTTTTTACACAAGAGTTGTCTATCAGAGTAACTTTAAAGCCATGTTTTGTCTTTATACCTGTCTTAGCTTTATTTTTTGGTGCTGAGACTGTATTATATAGCACACATTTTCCTTCAAGTGGGGAGCTGTGATTCATAATCAAAAATCAAAATCAAATATGTTACCATTGAATCGATTCTAACTCATAAGGACCCCATATGAGAAAAATGAGGCTGTTTGCTCGTGTAAAGACTTCATTTTCAAGGCCAAATTTTTACAGGCGCAAACAGCCTCATTTTTTTTGCCCACAGAACAGCTGATGAGTATGAAGCAAAGTATGGTAGGATGAATGTAAAGATAATGTTCACCCAAGAGTTTGGCCAGGATCAGGCAGTGCTTCATTCTGCATTGCATAAGGTCACTATAAGTCTGTACTGACTCAATGGCACTTAACAACAACAACATGTAAACAAACACATAATTCACAATAAAAACTTAAAAGGAAAAGAATGCATTGGGTTGACATATATAATAAAATAAGCCAACCAAGAATCATATACAAAAGAAAACTCTCCTTCAAATTGAACAAAAAATTTAGGACTATTCCAGATAAACAGAAATTAAAGGAATTTTTCAAAGATCAACTAAAGGGAGTTTTTCTGACATAGAACTAACAACAGTAGACAGCAACCTTAGATACAACATCTCGCTGTCGTCAAACCAGATATAAATGTAGTCAAAGTAAAACAAACCTACAAGATTGAAAATAGGGAATCAGAGGGTCACAATTTGCAAGGAAGACAATGACAATGTAAAAGGGAAAACTGTATAGTTACAAAATCTCCAAATGTAGAGGTAGTTAGCAGATTAAAAGATAGAACAGATTATATTACTCTTGGGAAGAATTAATACACAAGTTACTCTAAGTTAAGAACAAGGCTATATATAGTAAGAGAGTGGTTGGTAAAAAATATTGGCAATAGGAAAAAAAATGGGAGGCTAGTAAGAGTCAATGGAAAGTAAAATAAACAATGTTATACACAAATTCCTGCAGTAACAGAGATCTATGATTAGATTCATGAATAGACTCTCTGACTGCATAGAAACAGAGTATACCCACAAATATAGATATACAGATATATAGATATAGATAGATCTATCTATCTATCTATATCTATAGCTATATCTATATATATGTATGTATGTATATATATACACACATATATGTGTGTATTTATAGATACATGTATATATGTGGGAGTATGGTGGCTCCATATGATAAGCA
>NW_006408774.1:2049747-2050572 GCF_000296735.1 Chrysochloris asiatica
ATGCACCAACCACTAAAGCCAGTGAGGATGAAATAGAAGAATTCTACCAACTTCTTTAATCTGAAATGGATCAAACATGCAATCAAGATGTATTGCTCATTACTGGTGATTGGAATGCAAAGGTGGTGAACAAAGAGAAAGGACCAGTAGTTGGAAAATATGGCCATAGTGATAGAAATGATGCTGGAGAACACATGGTAGAATTCTGCAAAACCAATTGTTTGTTTATTTCAAATACCTTCCTTAGACAGCATAACAGACAACTATACACATGGACCTTACCAGATGGAATACATAAAAATCAAATTGACTACAACATCTGTGGAAAGAGAAGATGGAAAAGCTCCATATAATTAGTGAAAACAAGGCCCAGGGAAGACTGTGGAACTGACTATCAATTACTCGTATGCAAATTCAAACTTAAGCTAAAGAAAATGAACACAAGTACACAGAGCCAAAATATGACCTCGAATATATCATCCACGAATTTAGAGATCATCTGAAGAACAGATTTGATACATTAAACACTAAAGACCAAAGACATCAAGAACATCATATGAGAAGAAAGCAAAAAGTCATTAAAAAGACAAGAAAGAAGAAAAAGTTCAAAATGGTTGTCATAAGAGACTCTGAAACATGCTCTCCAGTGAAGAGATGCTAAAGAAAAAGGAAGAAATGAGGAGGTCTTAGAGCTGAACAGAAAATTTCAAAGATAGGCTCAAGAAGATAAAGCCAAATATTATAATAAAATGTGCAAAGATCTGGAATAAGAAAACCAAAAAGGAAGCACATGCTCAGCATTTCTCAAGCTGGGGGAACAGAAGA
>NW_006408774.1:2052390-2053961 GCF_000296735.1 Chrysochloris asiatica
GAAGGAGAAAATGTGGAACAAAATTCAAAATCATAAAAACGACCATGATAACAGGTACTAACCAGATCTCCAAGATTATGACCCTTAGTTTATACATCAGGTATGGTAATAAACTCTCCACATTGCTTATATTAAAAGTACCATGGACTGGCAAAAGAAGAAACAAATATTTGTTTTACTAAGTACAGCCACAATACTCCTTAGAAGTCAGGATGGCGAGACCTTTTCTCTCATATTTTGGACATGTTATCAGGTAGGACCTGTCCCTGGTAAAGTGGAGGATCAGTGAAAAAGAGGATGACTTCAACAAATTGACTGAGACAGTGGCAACAGAATTATACTCAAATGAAACAATCGTAAAGATGGCACAGGACCAGGTTGTATATGAGTTGGAACCAACTTGATGGAACCTAACAACAACAAAAAACTTACCTCAACTTTCAGTGGAATAACAACAAGAGAAATAGTAGCACTAATCAGATATGTATTCCTTAGAATAATAAGCCATTTAAGATCAAAAGATCAGCACTTACCCAAGACCTAAGTTCAGATGGGTTGGAAAAGGAGGAAGAATGAAAACAGGAGTCACAGAGAGCAGATGTGATAGGTGATGTTACATTGGGGGGATTGTAATCAATGAGAGGAAACAAAAATGTATATGAATTGTACAATGTAAGCTGATTATCTGCTCAGTAAACCTTCACCAATTTACAATAAAAAATTTAAAAATATATCAAAAAATGTTTGTAGGCAACCTACTAAATGGGAGAAAATGTTTGGGAAACATGTATCTATCAAGAATTTGAAATTCAGAATATTGTTCATCTTACCAGGATGAGTTCTGCCAATTTGAGTTCATCTGAATGTTCTGAAACTGGAAGTTCTACACTAATACACTAAATTAATTCCAGAAGACTACTAAATTAAACTATTTAGTAAACCTGGTATCAGATTATAAATAACTACCCCAATTATTATTAATAAAACACTGTCATTTTATCAATGGTTTTCTGTATTTCCCTTTTACCGTCAGTGAAATCACCATAATAGTGTTTAAAGCACAAGTAAATGTGTTCATATATTTTTTTAATGTTTTATTGTGAATTATGTGATCATTTACATGGGAGAATATTAGTTTTACATTCATCCTATCCTATATCGTTTCATTGCCATGGTTACAATCCCCTCCATGTATCACCAGCCAGCCAAAGGGTATACCCTGCAAGCTTGCCACCAAACCCCAACACACCCCAGTCCTCAACTTCTTCTCTGGGTATGGCCCCGCTCTCCGCTCTTCTCCCTTGATGATCCCAGGGACCTCTGCTCATAGATTGCAAAGTTAATCACTCCTCTTCTTGCTACAAAATGTCTACATTTACATTTCCAACCCTCACGATCAGTCCTGGTAACAATAATTCACTATTGTATCACAAGAGACCTATCTGCATTTTCTTTCATCAGCCCCACCTAGACAGACTGGATACTATTCAGAGACCTAGGTTCCCTCTTAAAAACTTCTAAGCCAGTCATTTCTTGCATTTGTAAGCCCCCTCCCCACATTGGGTAGCCAA
>NW_006408774.1:2058916-2060132 GCF_000296735.1 Chrysochloris asiatica
ATGTGTATTGTGCTGTTGTTGGGTTGTATACATCCACGAAGTCAAGTTGGCTGATTGTGTTGTTTAGTTCTTCCATGACTTTATTTATTTATTCCATTTTCAAGTTTCTTTCTGGTTGTTCGATTCATTTTTGAAAGCGTTGTATTTAAATCACCCACTATCATTGTAGATTCATCTATTTCATTCTTAAAATCTATTAGAGTTTGCTTTATATATTTTGAAGGTCTTCCATTGGGAACATAGATATTTATTATGGTTATGTCATCTTGCTCAATTGACCATTTAATCATGAGATAATGTCCATCTTTATCTATTATGCTGTTTTTTGCCTTAAAGTTTATTTTATCAGAGATTAGTACTGCCACTCCTATTCATTATTTACTGCAACTAGCTTGGTATATTTTTTTCCATCCTTTGACTTTTCATCTGTTTTTGTCTCTGTGTGTGAGATGTGTCTTTTGCAAACAGCGTATTGAAGGATCTTGTTTTCTTATCCATTCTGCCACTCTCAATCTCTTAAGAGGTTTATTTAATCTGTTTACATTAAGTGTAATTATTGATTTTATCAACACAGGAGGCACTCACTCATCTGGTATTGGCCATTTTGAATCTGATGAATACATGGTTTTCTATGCTGTAAATGACAAATTGAAGAGGAATGGTGTTCCATGCATTGTCAAAAGGAACATACCCAGATCAGTCATGAGGTACAACACTGTCTGTGATAGGATAATATCCAGGCACCTACAGGGAAGTCCAGTTAATATCACTATTATTCAAATTTACACACCAAACACTAAAACTGGTGAGGATGACATAGAAAAATTCTACCAACTTCTTCAATCTGAAATCGATCAAACATGCAATCAAGATATATTGAGCATTACTGGCAATGGAATGCAAAGGTTGGGGCAAAGAAGAAGGAACAGTAGTTGGAAAATATGGCCTTGGTGATAGAAATAATGCTGGAGAATGCATGATAGAATTCTGCAAAATCAATTATTTGTTCATTTCATATACCTTCTTTAGACAGCATAAGAGAAGACTATACATATGGACTTCACCATTTGGAATACATAGAAATCATCCTGTCTACATCTGCAGAAAGATACCATGGAAAAGCTCCATATAATCAGTTAAAACAAGGTCAGAGGTAGACTGTGGAACAGACCATCAATTACTCATATGCAAATTCAAACTGAAGCTGAAGAAAATG
>NW_006408774.1:2061462-2062969 GCF_000296735.1 Chrysochloris asiatica
AAAGCTGCCTGAGAGATTTCAAGATGCCACTGTTGGTTCTTATGCTTTACCTCAGGATTTAATTAAATTTTCAGCCTGTTTTGTTTTTAAACTCTCTTTCTCTCTCTACACCCCAGTCCTGGCCTTTCCCTTATTGAAACAAAACAAAACAAAAAAAAAACCACAGGTCAGGGCCAGTTCTTAAGCTAAGAGTATCTGTGTGCATGCATGGCAGAAGAATCCATCAGTGGTGATTGCTGGGGGTGACCACTTGCTCAGGCACCCCCCTCTAGTCACAAGAATGGAGATGTGCAAATATTGGGGGCCAATGAACAGATATCAAAGCAAAAGGAAAATCAGAACAAAGCAAAATTGACAAAATGTATTATCCAGCTTTGCTCCAAGGTGCGTGCGGTGTTTTTCCATGGTGTGTCTGCACCCCCGCTTGGTCTTGCCGTTTGGTCTTGCTCAAGTTTTTGGTTCTGTGCCATGGAACCCGGCAGATTCAAAAGTATGCAACTTCTTACGTTTACTTCAAGTTTCACTAGCTGTAAGCCTTCAAACTTTAAAAATATTCGGATCTATGTGCTTCTGAGTTTTGGAACTCTGCCCTTGATCTTCTTTGCCTGGTATATTCTCTGGTATTGGTGATGGCGAGCTTCACTGTACCTCCACCCTAGCCACCATCAAGCCCCGCCTTCCATGTTCATCTTTTAAACTATATGATTAAGCATATTTTTATGACCATAACAAAAAAAGATATAGAGTACACATTGATTCTTTCAAAATAAGCTGCTAAAATAAAATAAAATAACAAGAAAATAAAAGGTAAAATGTATGGAACAATTAATATTTTTCTGACTTAATGCAATAAGAGGTAATATTCTGTGATTCCTGAGGGGTTAAAAGCAAAATTAGTCCTAAACCACCATGACATTCTGCCTGAAGGCACATGCTGTTGTTGTTTAGTGTTGGTAAGTCAGGTCTGACACAAAGCACAACCCTGCATAGGGTTTCTAAAGAGCTGCTGGTAGATTTGAACCCCTGATTTTTCAGTTCAAACTGACCTTGTGGTCTAATGCTTATCTTACTGTACCACACCAGGACTCCATGAAGATACCTATGATAGCATGGGAACCAGGGAAGCATTGGGCTAGCAAAACATGGTGTTATCACATATTTTCAGCTACAGAAATAGAAGATCAATGAGACAGAGGTTGTTGAAAGCTGTAAGGCAGAGTTTCAGAAAGCACAAGCTGATGACAACCCCCCTCTCCAATCGTAGATATAGGGATGTTTATTTACTGAATACCATGACACATAAGCATACTATGAAACACCATAAAAAAATGCAAAATTATTGAAGAACTATGCTACAATCAAAATGGCTCCCATAACCAACTTGTTGTTGTTAGGTGCCATTGAATTGGTACTGACCCATAGTGACATTATGCACAGCAAAACAAAACAATGCCCGATCCTGAGCCACCTCACTATTGTTGCCACACTTGAGTCCATCAATGCTGCC
>NW_006408774.1:2064579-2066138 GCF_000296735.1 Chrysochloris asiatica
GAAAAAAAAAAAAAATGTACCACAACCAAGAGAAAAATCAGTTAGCAGAGGAGATAACAAAATGAAAAAGAAAAGGAAATTAACAGAACAAGGCGTAAAAATAGATATATAGATATCATAACTATTATAAATATTCTGGATTAATTCAATGAAGAGTAGGAAATCAATAGTGGTAGTGGTTGTGCAATATTGAGTTTTTTCTTACTCACACGGACCCCATAGGGGTTTCAAAGGCTATCAATCTTTATGGGAGAAGAAAGCCTTCTCTTTCTCCCATGGAGTGATTTGAATTGCTGATCTTATGATGAACAGCCCAACGTGTAATCCACTACACCACCATTATTACTTATGAAATTAATGTTGTAGTCAGGGTCATTTGAGTCTATTCCAACTCATAGTTACCTTGTATATTGTTTCTGAGGAGTGGCTAGTAGGTTTGAACCACTAACCTCATGATTAACAGTACTGTGCTTATCCTACATTGTCATACTAGGAAATTAACAAAAGGCATAAAAATCTGTGAAACAAAAAAAAAAAGATTGGATAGGCTGAATAAATTACAGATGGTTTAAAAATAAAAAGACTGAAGGAAGAGAAATCATGCCATGAGCAATATGGAAGCAGACTGCCACCTCTATCTCCCGCTGAGCCGTTAGGGGGTTTGAATAATTGTCTTTTTTGTGGTGGCATTGTATGTTAAGCATGTCACTGCTATAAGTAAGGTTGGTGGTTCAAACTCACATGTTCCTTTTATGAAATCCTATAAAATGTCACTATGAGTCATCACCTAACAATATTAAATAAAACAGTTGAATACTTAATGTCAGTACCAAAAGTAAAACAAAAATAAATAAATAAAATCAGAAAGATAGGAATATGAAGACTCTTTCTAAACCTAATAAAAGCTATCTATCAGCATACCCCTTGTGAAATGGTTCAATGTTAGAATGATCAACCTTCATAAAGGAGAATTGAGAGAATACACTCAGCATTTCACAAGCTGAAAGAACCAAAGAAAAATATTCAAGCCTTGGGTTATAATTCTGAATGATTCAATGTTAAAAATATTTCATGATACATGAAGCCATCAAAAGAAGATGGAAGGAAAATACACAGTCACTACATTAAAAAAGAATTGGTCTATGCGCAACCTTTTCAAGAAGTAGCATATTATCAAGAACTGATGGTGTTGAATGAAAAAACACAACCTTCACTATAGGTCCTGGCCAAAAACAAGGTTCTAAGAACGGACACAATATAAATGGAAATATTTCAATGAACTGATGCAGCCCTAGAAATGTTCACTCATCTAGGCCAAAAAATTTGAAAGACCTGGCAAACTGATTGGAAGAAAACTATATCTGTATCCATTCCAAAGATCCCAAAAGGATGTAGAAATTATTAAATAATATGATTAACACCACATGCAAGAAAATATGTCTAAAGATAATAATAATAATAATAATAATAATAATAAAATAGTTGCAGCAGTACATTGACTGGGAGCTTCCAGAAATTCAAGCAAGACTCAGAAGATGACATGGAACTTGTGATATTAC
>NW_006408774.1:2067473-2068901 GCF_000296735.1 Chrysochloris asiatica
TGGTGAAAGAATACAACCCTGGTGCACACTGTTCCTAATTTTAATCCATTTGGTATTCCCTTGTTTTATTCAAACAACTGCCTCATGGTCTATATACAAGTTTCATATGAAACTATATACAGTGTCCCTATGAGTTGGAACTGACTCGATGATGCTTAACAATAAAAACATTTAATCTGTATGTTGAACAAGTAATCCAAGAAGCTGTATTATATAAAGAAGAATATATCATCAGGATTGTAGAAAAACTCATTAACAATCAGTGATGTACAGATGACACAAAATTGCTTGCTGAAAGAGAAGAGGACTTCTTGCTGATGAGGGGCAAAGACTGCATGCCTTTTGTATGACACCTCAATGTAAGGAATAAAAATTTCTCACAGCTGTACCAACAAATGGCATCATAAAAAATGGAGAAAGACTGAAATTATCAAAGATTTCATTTTGTTGCTTAAATACACAATCAACACTGGTGGAAACAACAGTCAAGAAATCAAACAACATATTGCACTAAGAAAATATGCTGTGAAAGACCTTTTTATAGTGTTCAATATCAAAGATGTCAGTTTGAGGACTAAAATAGGCTTAACCCAGGCCATAGTATTTTTAATCGTCTCATTTATTAATTGGGCTGCGAACCACAAGGTCAGCAGTTCGAAACTGCCAGCTGTTCTGCAGGAGAAAGGTGAGGCTTTCTGCTCCCATAAAGATTTACAGCCTCAAAAATCCTGTACAGGGTCGCTATGAGTCAGAACTGACTCCATGGAACATAACAACAACAACAACATATGCATGTGAAAATTGGATAGCGATTAAGGAAGATCATATAAGAATCAAATCAGAGAACAAACAAGATGGCAGATCAGGTAGAAGAATACTGAACCAAGCAGGCTCAGGTGATGATGCCAGAACTCTGAACCACATATGAAGGAATATTTAGAAGGTTGGAAGGCTTATAGCTAGGAGAATTTGTAGCAGAAGCAAGAAATCCATTGCTTTCTAATTCAAGATGCTCAGCTGCACCTGGAGCCACCATCTTGGGTGAGACCAAGTTGGGGAAGGACCAGAGCCATCAAGGATGCCTGATAGAACCATAGAGATAAAGGTGTGGACATTCTTTTTTTTTTTTTTTTGTATCTGTTCATCGGTTTCTGACTGTCTGCTCACCTCTATTCTGGTGATGAGACATGGTGCCTGAGCGAGTGGACACCCCACCCCCATCCCCAGAAGGTACTGCTACACATGTGCACAGATCTCCTCAAAATTTAAAGAGACCGTTTCCACTTAAAAACAAACAGCCACATCAGCAGTGAACTGTTTACAACTGGAAAAGAAGGCCTTAAAAGGGATTGTGGATAGAGACAGGCAGACTAACAAGGAAATAGGCCAAAAATTAAATCCTGAGTTGCATCACAACAACCAACAGTG
>NW_006408774.1:2070761-2071335 GCF_000296735.1 Chrysochloris asiatica
CCCAGACAAAAATGTCAGTATGACTGGCTACTACAAGACTAATCAAGCTGTTCATCAGGAAGCCATCAAGGCAAGCAAGCAATCAAGTGCCTTCAGGACAAACTCCCCTCTAAGACTGAAACTCAAAGGGAACACACAAACAGGCATGTAAGCTTGCTGACGATGACATTGGTCTACTGGTGAGTGGAAAAGGGAGAAAGGCAGCAATGAAGAAATAGGCTGAGCTCAACCACAGTCCATTGACTCCTGTTGGCCTGGAGATGAGAGA
This sequence comes from Chrysochloris asiatica, assembly GCF_000296735.1. Classification (NCBI taxonomy): domain Eukaryota; kingdom Metazoa; phylum Chordata; class Mammalia; order Afrosoricida; family Chrysochloridae; genus Chrysochloris; species Chrysochloris asiatica. The sequence goes on from NW_006408774.1 coordinate 2,071,030, forward strand.
AAGAAGAGGAAGGGCTGGTTGGTCTAAGTGTGGTGAGACCTGAGGACACTTGAGCCCATGGACAAGGACATAGCAATAGAGGGCTAGAGTTGAGAGTGAAGCATCCAGCTGATATGAAGTGAGGGGAGATAGATGCACAGGAACACTCACACTTACAGACAGTACCTATTTGACCTAGCCTCGATGGCTTGATAATCAGAACTTGACTAGAGGAAGATTACAAAAAACAAAAACAAAAACATTTTGATAAAGGAAGCAAGGATAAATTGCTACAATTTGATGAACTTGACCTATACTCAGAGAGGT
>NW_006408774.1:2087876-2089226 GCF_000296735.1 Chrysochloris asiatica
TCTTCCAAGACTATGGTCCTGAGTCCCAGCCCCAGCCCCAGCAACTCATTCTTTTAAAATGAGACCACTTATTTCCAAAGATTTATTCGACATGAATTATGTATACCTACTATAGTGTCTATGAGTCTTTGTTCACTATTTTTTTAAAAAAAGAAATAAAAGATTGGATCAAACAGTCTCTTTAGTACATTTCTAAAAATTCTATGATAGCTCCCTTGCTGTGTGAAAGAAAGGTTCATCTTTCAGAAGTCCCCATATAACCACTTAACTAGTGTTGGTATTTAGAGATAAGGTGTTTGTTTTGTACGGAAAAAATGTTTATATCCAGTGAAGTGATGATTAAAAGAAAGGAAATTGCATAACCTACCTTTGTTGTTGTTAGTTGTCATCATGTCAGAAGTAGTTCACCAGGCCTGTCTTCTTTGTTTGTCAGTGCTGGTAAAATCTCTTAAGAATAATATCAACATTCTCTTCTCTGGGCAGAGGGATGGCAGCTGCATATAACATGTATTGGCCAGGAATTAAACCCTGTATCCAGAATGGAAGGTGAGAACTCCAGCACTGGATCACAGTTGTCTCACACATCCTCCCTTCCAGAGCTCTTAATGGCTAATGTAGCCAAGTATTTAAAGACTCCCTTTAAAAAGATCTGCCAGATGATTCACATGGTGCTAACTTTCCTAAGAAAAAAATGTTGCCATATGAGCTAGAATTCAGTCCCATATAATTGGCTCAGACATAAGTCAGTCTCAGTGGGGATATTAGAATAGAAAGGGAAGAGTTTTTTATAAATAAGAGAAGCAGTAGTTGGGGAAATAACTTGAAATGAGCTGAGGATTACTGGCAGTTCAGAGAGACTTAGAAGTGAAATATGAGTTTCCTGAATCACCTTTTAGGTCTTTGTTGTTGTTAAGTGCTATTAAGTCAGTTTCAACTCATAGCATCCAGGAATACAGTTGCTGAGGAACCCCTGGTGGATTTGAACTGTAGAACTTGTGGTTGGCAATTTAGTGCGTATCCTAGAGCTACACCAGGACTCCTTTAGACCTATAGAGTCCTGATGTGGGACTGTGGCATAAGAACTGTACTGCTAACCATAAGGTTGTCAGTTAAAATTCATCAACAGCTCTGCAGAAACCCTTTAATGGGTAGCTATGAGTCTGATACAACAAAACAGCATGTCAACAATAACAACAAAGTGTTCTATGCTGCTGTTGTTAGGTGACATGGAGTTGCTACCAACTCATAGTAACCCTATGTACAACAAAACATAATACTCCCCAGTCCTGTGCCAACCTCACAACCATTGCTATGCTTGAGACTATCTGTGCTGTCATTGTGCCAATCTAT
>NW_006408774.1:2090646-2091455 GCF_000296735.1 Chrysochloris asiatica
ATTGATATCACATAAAACTAAATTGTGCTGGAGATAATCCAAAAACAACCACAAACATATATTTACAGAGAATTGCTAGAGGTTCAATCTGGATTCAGATGAAGATATGGAAATAGGGATATAACTGCTGATATCAGATGGCTCTTGGCTGAAAACAGAGACTATTAGAAAGTATATTAACTAGACAAAGTCATTCGATTATGTGGATCAGGACAGTTCATGAACAATATTGAGGAGAAAGAATATTTCAGAACACTTAATTGTGCTCATAAGGAACCTGTACATAGACCAATAAGCAATTATTCAATGGTTTTAAGTTAGCAAAGGTGTGTGTTAGGGTTGTATCATTTCACTATACTTATTTAATCTATACACTGTTCACATACTATAAGAAGCTAGATTGTATGAAGAACAGCGTGACATCAGGATTAGAGGAAGACTAATTAAAAATCTGTGATGTGTTGATACAGACTTGCCTACTGAAAGTTAAGAGACCACAGCCTCTTTGTTTTCCACCTCTGCATTCCAATCATCAGTAATTATTAATGCATTTTGATTGCACATTTGATCAATTACAGACTGAAGAAATTGATAGAATGCAAAAATTTGAATAAAAACGGTATTCAGTGAAAGTCATCCTGTTTTTCACTGACACTCTACTTTATCAAACTTGTTGTCCTTTTCATGGATTAAGACTTTTTGTAATTATGTGCCATGCAGTCATTTCTGACTCATAGCAACACTGTACAGAGATTCCATGGAGCAACTGGTGAATTTGAACCACTTACCTTATAGTTTATTACAATAAA
>NW_006408774.1:2092968-2093464 GCF_000296735.1 Chrysochloris asiatica
CCAAACTTCGTCTCTCATACTTTGGACATATTGTCAGGAGGGAACAGTCGCTTGAGAAAGATATCATGTTTAGTAAGATGGAGAGTCAGAGAAAAACTGGAAGACCCCCAACGAGATGGATTGGCCAGGTGGCAGTGTTGATGGACTCAAGCATGGCAACAATAGTGAGGTTCGCCCAGGATCATGCAGTGTTTCGTTCTGCTGCGCATAAGGTCGCTATGAGTTGGTCCCAACTCGATGGCACCTAACAACAACAACAACAACCTTGTAGTTAGAAGTCCAGAGCTGATCCTACAGTGCCACATCAGAACTCCCTTTTAGATGTGTTGTTGTTTAGTGCTATTGATTCAGTTTCAACCCATAGTCACACTGTATAGGTTTTCCGAGGAGTGTCTGGTAAGCTTGCACCGCTTACCTTTCTGCTCAAACTGGCTTTGCAGTCCAGGGCATTAACCCACAGCATCACACTAAGATGTCTTTAGATGTGTGTGTGTGT
>NW_006408774.1:2093724-2099199 GCF_000296735.1 Chrysochloris asiatica
AGTGGTTACGAATCGGGCTGCGAACCTTAAGGTCAGCGGTTCGAAACTACCAGCGGCTCCGCGGGAGAAAGATGAGGCTTTCTACTCCCGTAAAGATTTATACCCTCGGAAACCCTGTACAGGGTCGCTATGGGTCGGACCCGACTCGATGGCACTTAACAACAACAACAACACTCTCTACCAGAGCTCATATATATATATATATTTGGTTCTTCACTGGCTGGCAACACATGCCCATCAAATAGGGTATTCATTGCTTTATGCATATGTATTTGTTTGTGTGTACTGGTGAATTGCCCTGGGGGCAAAATGAACAAGTGATAGGTATTTTATATATTTAGAAAACTCAGCTCCCCAAATTTCAGACCATGTGGACAACTTGTTTTCCACTCCATCACAGTGACTTGGTTTATTTTCCCTTTAAATCTGCCTATTTCTCCCCACTTTTGGAGAGGTGGTGATAAGAATCTGCTAGTAGAAATATCACTAAAAACTGTATTCTTATGGAAAATCACACTGTTCCCACCTCTTTCTGCATCTGCATTGTAAAGCCAGGTTAATTGCTCTGAAGTACAAAACTATCACAGAAGGACAGCTTGTAAGGAAAGGGCACATGGAAAGGAACAATTTTTACTTCTGACTCCCAGATGACCTTGGACTGAATGTGTGTATCTAAGTCATGAGTTTCTTGTGAAGAATAGAAAGACTAAAGAATGGCCCTCCTGTTGCCCTTTCATCTGAGCTCTAGGTAAATATCAAATACAGTCTAGGAAAATAGGTTGGGGTCAGAAACAACGTTAAAGCAATTTTCAGGTATTAAGACATAGGTACATAGAATCTTGTGCAAAATATAACAATAATGGAGTCATGGAACAGAGTCAAATTTCAAAAGTTGCAATAGAAACACAGAGAAAGCAAGAAGTCAGCCCATCAAAGCATGCAAGGAAATGAGAATAGTCTAATCAAATCCAGGAAAAGAGGACCTTATCGGAAATGGATTTTTAATAAAATAGTCAAACACAGAGTCTGGCGTAAGCAGTCTGGCAAGCTATTACTACCTCTACATTATTTCCAGAGGCCATGGAATAGTTTTCACTTTATTGAATGATAAAATTACACTCATATTTGCAAATGATGCAACCGTTCACATGTCAGTGTGTTTTCCATAGGCACCATAGTTCACAACTTAAAACAAAACAAAAAATAGTTATGAAAGTACTGATCAGAAAGAGACTGGAAGAACCTGAGACCATGGGTCATGATCACCTTTCAGATCAAGAAAGAAACTCACCCTCATGCCCAAGTTTCTGCCAAGCAGTAGACAGGTATGTAGTGAGGGAAAACAAAACTAGTAAGGTATGAAATTGATCATCATGGAATGATCAATCATTCAAAATCAAAAGGGTACCATTTTCCTAAGGACAAAGTTGAGAATGATGGGAAGGTGGGTGGAATGCAAGTAGGAAGGAAAGGGGAGAACTGTTTTTGCATGGAGGGGATTGCAATCACTGAGATGAAACAAAGTATCTGAGTTGTTCTTTGTTTCTTTTTATTTAAAACAGATGATCATGTCTGTAAACTTTTCCTCAATTCACAATAAAACGTTTTTAAAAAAAAAAAAAAACTAAGAGTTTATTTTTCAAATACACTTAAATTCACTGCCATTGAGTCAATGCTGACCCATAATAACACTGTAGGGAAAAGTGGACTCACTCCCTATGTTTTCTGAGACTATAAATCTTTACAGGAGAAGACAGAGTCCTCTTTTTCCCACAGGGGGACTCTTGTGTTTAAACTGCTGACCTTGCATCTAGTGAAGCGGTCTCCTTAAATTGTAACAACCCCTGACAACAAAGACTAGAGAAACAAGTTAAAATAGATGCAAAATAATGACTTCAGATCTCAGGGCATCAAAGAAAGAGTTGAAGAAACAGACTGAACAGTGATCAGAAGGAAAGGCTGAATGAGGCCAGGGGGAAAACAATCTGTGAATCTACTACACCCTGCCTGCTGATGCAGAGTTACATGGTGATTTTGAGACAACATTGAAACCCATCCCAGAGCGAGAAACCCAGGAAAGTAACTGCTAAGGGAGCATAACTGGTGGCAGATTATCTGTGCAAATAATCCCAGAAAGAAATGATAAAGTGAGCAGCATGCAGCCAGGAAGTTGTGCCCTAGGGGAGATTGGGTGGGGGATTGGTAGTGGTATAGCTGTAAAATCAGGAATCACAGGAGACTGCCCTAGCATAAGTAAAATAGATTATGTTACCTGAGCCTTAGAGAAGAAGAAAGTGTAGACAAAAATCAGCCTCTGCCATTGAACACATTCCAAATCCACTGCAATGGAGTATATAGGACAGAACAGAACTGCTCCCTAAGGTTTCTGAAACTGTAAATCTTTATGGGAGCAGACAGCCTCATGTTTCTCCTAAGGTGTGCCTTCGGGGGTTAAAACTGCTGACTGTGATTAGCAACCCAAGGCAAAATCTACTTTGTCACCAGAGCTCCTAAAGTGTAGACAGTGCACAATCACAGAGAATTAAAAGGTTAGTTGAGAGCTCCAGAGCTGCTAGTAAGTACAAAGAGAGAGAGCTAGTATTTGTGAAGACACTACTTGTTGGTGAAGGTACTGATGTTTATACAAGAGCACCTGGTGAACTAGATGTTTAATTGGGTTTGGGTTTGACTATTCAAAGACTTTCATCTGTGCAGATCATGAAAAGCTATGGACAACGTTATGAAGAAAGTCTATTGTAAAACAATTAATTGTGCTCACGAGGAACTTGTACATAGAGTAAAAAGCAATTGTTATAACAAAACAAGGGGATAGTGAATGTTTTAAAATAAGGAAAGTTGGGCACTAAGGTTGTATCCTTTCATCATAGTTATTCATGCTGTATGCTGAGCAAATACTTTGAGAAACTGGATTATATGAAGAAGAACATGGCAATACTGTTGAAAGAAGACTCTTTAACAGCCTGCACTACGTAGATGTTGCAACCTTGTTTTCTGAAATTGAAGAGGACTGAATAATACTTACAGATGAAGATCAAAGAACACAGCCTTCAGTATGGATTATACCTCAATATATATAAAAAAGTCTTCACAACTGGACCTATAAATAACATCATGATAAATGGAGAAAAAATTGAATTTGTCACAGACTTCATTTTGCTTGGATCCACAATCAACTTTCATAGACTCAAAAGTCAAAAAAAAAAGAAAGAAAAAAAAAAAAGAAAAAGAAAATGTGTTGCAATAGGCAAATCACCTGCACAAGACCTCCTTAAAATGTTCAAGAGCAAAGATATCTGTCTGAGGCCTAAGGTGCACCTGACCCAATCTATGGTATTTTCAAGTGCCTTATATGCTTGTGGAAGTTGAACAATAAATAAGGTAGCTTGGAGAAGAATAGATATATTTGATTTATGGTTGGTTGTTGTTAGCTGCCATCGACTTGGTACCAACTCATAGAAATCTTATGCACAGCGGAATGAAACACTGCCTGATCCTGGGCCAAATTCACTATTGTTGCCACACTTGAGGCCATTGATACTGCCACTTTGCCAATCCATCTCACTGAGGGTTTTCCTCTTTTTCTCTGACCCTCAACCTTACCAAACATGATAACCTTCTCCAGCGACTGGTCCCTTCTGACAATATATCTGAAGCATGAGAGACAAAGTTTGGCCATCTTGTCCTCAAAGGAGCACTCTGGCTGCACTTCCTCCAAAACAGATTTATTGGTTCTTTTGGCAGCCTGTGGCACTTTCAATATTCTCCTCCAACACCATAACTCAAAGTCATCAATTCTTCTACTGTCTTCCTTATTCACGGTCCAGCTTTCGCATACATATGAGGTTATTGAAAATACCATGGCTTGGATTCATGCACACCTTAGTCTTAAGGTTGTAGAATATTAAAAGGACCATGGATTGCCAGAAGAACAAATGAATCTGTTTTGGAAGAAGTGTAGCCAAAGTAGAAGCCAGAATGGTGAGACTTTGTCTTTCACACTTCTGACATGTTATCAGGAGGATCTGTCATGCTTGGTAAAATGGAGGTCTGAAAAAAAGAAGAAGACACCTAATGAGATACCTGATATTCCATTGATGCTGGCCGCTTCAAGTTGAACTCACAGTAACAGCAATGTCCATAACCCCTTCTTTGATATACAGGAGACCCTAATTGATGCAGACAATCCTGTCCATTGCAACTTATTGCTCTAGGTAGGAAGTAGCATGTGCTGAAGAGCACAGGCATGGCCATACTCACAACCCCTCCCTGAAGTGCAAGAAGTTTGAACAAATGCCACCATGCCCACAACCCCTCTCTGAAGTGCAGGCATCTCTACTTGGATGCCAAACCCCAGCACCACCCAATAGCTATTCACTGAGATGCAAACAACTCCCACTTTCATGCCCAAGCCTTACCAGTGACACTTGCACTCTCACGCCAACCATCCAGCAACCTATAGAGCATAAAGCACTCTACCCAATTACCAGTGAGAACATTCGCTGAGCCCATGATGCAGTGAAAAGTCAGTTAGATACATCATATGATCAGCAAGGTTAGTCACTTTCTGACACGTGCCATCTGTACCTCAGTTACATTGTTGTACAGTGTAAAGTTGTAAAGTACCATTGAGTCACTTCTGACTTATAGCAACCCTGTATAGAGTTTCTGAAGAGTGGCTGGTAAGCTTGACCCACTGTCCTTATCATTGGAGTGTTGGAGGAGAATACTGAAAGTACCATGGACTGCCAAAAGAACAAATATATCTGTGTTGGAAGAAATACAGCCAGAGTGCTCTTTGGAAGCCTGGATGGCCAAACTTCATCTTTCATATTTTGGACACATTGTCAGGAGGCACTAGTCACTAGAGAAGGATATCATGTTTGGTAAAGTGGAGGATCAGAGAAAAAGAGGAAGACCCCCAATGACATGAGTTAGCACTGTGAGAGCAGCAATGGGCTCAAATGTAGCAACAATTGTGAGATTGGTCCAGGATTAGGCAGTGTTTTGTTTTGTTGTGCACAGGGTCGTTCTGAGTTGGTACCAACTCATTGGCATCTACAACAACATAGGCAGCAGATCTTTAACAAAGGGAGAAAAGTCCACTGAATGGGGAAGAAACAGTCCCATTAACACATAGTACTTGCAAAACTGATATCCCTATGCAGAAAAATCAATCAGAATACATACTTCTCACCATGCACAAGAAAATAATTCAGTATGGCTCAAAGACATAAAGGTTAAAAGTTAAAAGTATAATGTTCCAAGAAGATAATAAAGAGTCAAAACTAGGGGACCTAGTTTTGGCATACACTATCAAATAAAACTATAAATTCACAGATGATGAAAGATAAACTGGATAATTTGGCCCTCAAAAAATAAATATTTATACAACCAAAAGACTTTACTCATAGAGTAAGAAGATAACTAACTTCTGGGGAAACAAACAAACAACAA
>NW_006408774.1:2099848-2100832 GCF_000296735.1 Chrysochloris asiatica
AAAATTATTACTGCCTTGCAAAAATGGAAATGATAAAAAGACGATGTTACTGACAAGAGTCAGAAAACATCCTTGTAATGAGACTAGCAACCAAGGAACAAGAAATGCAATAGAGTAGTACTAAAATTCAGTGCCTTAAACTAGTTCAGAAGCCTACTGCTGTCCAACTGAGATCCACTATGGTATACCCAGTGATCAATTTGTTTATTCTAAAAATGAAAGGTTAACTGGAACTCACTAAAGAAAAACTGGAACAAGTTCAAAATGAACTGAGTGGCTGGAAGTTTACGCCTGATAGGTAAACAAATCCTACTCCCCAGTCAAGACTTCCCTGACAGTCCAACTACGAGAAAGCTGTGGTTGACAGCCAAGTACTCATTTCTACATCAAGACGCAGACTTTTTGAGCCAAAAAAGCCACATTGTTATACTGCCCAGCTTGTAATGGTCTATGTAAAACTTACCAGATGAAACTTGCGTTTCAGCTATTTTCCCTTCCCCTTCCCTTACTTCAGATGCCTTATGGCATCAAACTATTTAGAAGAAATGTCTACCTTCAAAACACACAAAAAAAGTCCTTCTAGGAATTTCAGATACTTGAGAAATGGTTCTTCTTTAGGAAAATAGAGGGAGAAACAAAAGTCATAAGTCTGTGGCACACTGTGTCTTCAGACAGTTTGGAGGAATGACATCCTAGAGATTTTAAATCATGAATTGAGCATGTAAAATTCCAGTAAACTATAGACATGGATACACTTTAAGATACAGTACCGGGAACACCGTCAGATACAGTGTTGGAAAATGAACCCCTCAGGTCGGAAGACACTCAAAATGCAAATGGAGAAGAGAGGCCTCCTCAAAGTAGTGTTGACCATGAGGACGTGAATGGAGTAAAGCTCATGGGAGAAAAGCCTACAGAACCCTCATTTGCTGATGGGCCACAACTCAAATGAAGAGAAACACCTGTAAACATCCATTGAAAATC
>NW_006408774.1:2101858-2102878 GCF_000296735.1 Chrysochloris asiatica
CATTAAGAAGACAAGAAAGAAAGAAAAGGTCAAAATGGATGTTAGAAGAGACTAAAACTTGCTCTCCAGTGTAGAGAAGCTAAAGCAAATGGAAGTAATGAGGAGGTCCAAGACCTGAATAGAAAATTTCAAAGATCAGCTCGAGAAGATAAAGCCAAATATTATAATTAAATGTGCAAAGATTCAGAATTAGAAAACATTTACTTATGAAGAACAAAGAGCCTAGCCTTCGGTATGGATTACATCTCAATGTCAAGAAACAAAAATCCTCACCACTGGACCAATAAACAACATTCTTATCAATGGAGAAAAGATTGAAGTTGTCAAGGACTTCATTTTTCATTATTCTGCTCATGGAAGTAGCAATCAAGAGATCAGATGACATATTGCATTAGGCAAATCTGTTGCACAGTATTTTTTTAAAGTGTTTAAGAGCAAAGATGTCAGCTTGAGGACTAAGGTGCGCCTGACCCAAGCCATGGTATTTTCAATAACCACATGTGCATGTGAAAGCTGGACAGTGAATAAGGAAGACTGTAGAAGAATTGATGCCTTTGAATTATGGTGTTGGAGGAGAATACTAAAAATGCCATGGGCTGCCAAAAGAACCAATATGTCTGTTTTGGAAGAAGTACAGCCAGAGTGCTCCTTAGAGGCCAAGATGGCCAAACTTTGTCTCTCAAACTTTGGACATATTTTCATGGGGGAACAGTCGCTGAAGAAAGATATCATGTTTGGTAGGGTGGAGGGTCAGAGAAAAAGAGGAAGACCCCTAACAAGATGGATTGGCCAGGTGGCTGCATCGATGGACTCAAGTGTGACAGCAGTAGTGAGGTTGGCCCAGGATTGGACATTGTTTCGTTCTGCTGCGTATAAGGTCACTATGATTCGGTGCCGACTCGATGGCACCCAACAACAACAACATGAACATGGAATATCCATTGCTCTTATTATTGAGCATAGTGACTTATTGTTGTTGTTAAGTGCTCTCGAGTTGGTTCCGACCTACTGTGACTCTGT
>NW_006408774.1:2104015-2107429 GCF_000296735.1 Chrysochloris asiatica
AAGTGTGGGTGTTCTTGTGCATATGCCCTCTCTTCTTATCAGTTGGATGCTTCACTCTCCACTCTAGTCCTCTGTGTCTATGTCACTGACTCTGGGCCCAAGAGTCCCCAGGTCTTGCCACACTGCTGACCAACCAGGTGTTGACCTGGGTTCACAGAAGTCTATTGAACATTTTAGGGCTTAGCTCGCTGCTTCATTGCTGTTTTTCCCTCTCTTCCCCTTATCGGTGATGAGCGTGGTCACCAATCAGAGTGTGTATTCCCATTGAGTCTTAGTCTTGGAAGGGGATTTGCATTGAGGGGACCCAGCCACTTGCCTTGATGTTTCCTGGGCAAGCATCTAGTTTGAAGAACTAACTTTTAAATAGTTATGAGAGAAACAAATGATGGATGTCTTTCCAAGTTCATTCACTTAAACATTTCATTTGGGCTCTGTTAACTTGATTGAGCCATAACTCCATGGTTTTAATCAAAGGTGTGTTCTTTGACTAGTCGTTAATACTATAGACAAGCTTATTGAGTACTGTACAAACACAGAGGTGTGGTTCTCAAAGCCAAGTTTGTACTTTCACAGTATTATAAACATTTTTTCCACACTTAGATTGTATATGAGTAGTAGCTGTGATGATACGCCTGTGTTATTTTTTCTCAATAGTGAAATTGATTACATCCCCATTCTATTCAATACACAAGTGTTGAAAGAGCATTGTGACTGAGGTAATGCAGGGTGTGGTTCTTCATTGTATATGGGCCTTTTTTGTATTGCACCCATGACATTAAATGTGACTTTAAAGAAGAAAAAAAAAATTAAAATATGGGACTTCCCATAACTTTATGAAGTCCCCTCATATATTCTAGAGCTACACCCAAACCCTCATTTATCAACATGGTTACAATTCTACTGCTGGTAAAGTGTTTGCTCAATACTAATAAGACCATTAATGGACTCAAATATTGTAATTATTTTGAGGATGGCACAGGACCAGGCAGCATGGTTTTCCTTTTATGTACGAGATTGTTATGAGTCCAAACCAATCCCAAAGTTTCACACAACAATGACAACATAGTGTGCTAAGCATACATTATCTGATACCTGGGATAGAAGTGAAAATAAAATGAATTAAAAAGCAATTCAGACAGTATTTTGTGCAAAGTAACCAGGAAAATGATTATTCTATCAATGTATCCTGTGCTCTCTCTGTTACCCTCTTTCTCCCAATTTATTAAATGCATGATGGCTTGGCACAGTAGCAGAAGTAATGGATTCAAGCATAACAATTGTGAGGATGGCACAGAATTGGGCGGTGTTTAGTTCTATTGTGCATAGAGTCACGGTGAGTTGGAGCTGACTTCATGTCACCTAACAACAACAGCAATGTAATCCTAGTTACAGAGGTTTTTATACTTTGAACTTGTTCTTAAATATCTTCAGAAACATATTTCAACACTTCACAAAGAGAAGTTATACAACTTCTAAAGTAAAAAGGGAAACATTTTGTAGATCATAGCATCACTCACAAAAGTCCAGAGGAACAAAATGTGCTGTAGATTCAGGATGTTAAGTTTAGGTCTTGTTTGAAATTGCAGAACATATTGTTAATTAGAATATGACTATAAATCTTTCTACAAAACTTTAGGTTAGGGAAGCTGTGGAGGGACAACTCACTTATTTGTTATATCAAGATCAATTGTGTCCTTATCTCTATACAAGAGATATAGATCAGAGGTCAGTCAGATGAAAGCAAATTGTTATATTTTGCACTTACAATAATATCCCCTCATTGTATACCTGGTTTAAGCAGCAAGGGGAAAAATAATATGTGGTCCATTTGATAATCAGGACAAATATTATGGCGGGAAAAAATGTTTGATAGGAGGTGGAGCTCAGAAAATGCAAATGATAATACACAGAAGCTTACAGCTGAACTTAGCAAATATCTATTTCCCATAGTATTTCACACTTTTTTTGGAATTCACCCTCTGAAGGAAGCCCAAAAGAGGCACAAGATTTTACCTAGTACCTACCTAAAATTGGACAACTCACATGAACTCAGACAAATGTTTATCTGAGGAAAGAGTACCAGAGGAGAAGCCAGGACACCTGAAAATGAAACCCACACTAGCAATAAATAAGGTCTGAGACAAATATATCTATAAGACATTAAGCTTCTACTATGCACAGGTGTTCAGGTGTTATTTGATTTTCACAAGTCTCTGAGATATGTATGAGAGTTCTCTTAGAGAAGTGAGAACACAGAAGTTCATAAAAGTTAAGCAATGTGTCCAGTGTTAATCAACCAGCAAGAGTCAGAGAGAAAATATGAACCAAGTGTTTCCAAGGTAACTGCCTTTCCATTACTCACACTGCTTCTCCATCTTTGATACTCCCTGTTCCTAGTTTCATGTAAATAATGCAAATAAATTAGTTACAAAATGAGAATATGTAGGTACACTGGAGATCTAAAATACTCTTTGCTGAAGTTTATCTATCAGTCTTGCTCAGTAAAGCCAGCCAATCAAGGGAGATAGTCCTCTGGAAGTTCTTAGGAAACTCTGAAGCAAGAAGAAGGAATCATTCTTCCTTTGAGCACTCAGAAAGATCCTGAATATTGATCAGACAAAGAAGCAAAATTCTTAAGAAAGTACTATGGAAGACAAGTTAGTGAAGAATATTGACAAACATTGGTACAATTAGTAGGTAAAACAGAGAAACAAAATGGTACGAAACCAAGGTAGAGAAAATATTCAGGATAATGTTCAATCTTGACAAATATGCTGAAGTAGTCAGTATGCCATAAGTCATTATAATAGAGCTGCTTATGCTACTGTTTCTATGCACAGGCACTATTTTTTGTTGCATATATTATCATCCTTTTGCTCACAACAATACTATGAGATGGGTACCATTGCTATTCCCATTTTACAGAAAAAATAACTGAAATTAGGGAGTTTGTCCAAAATTACTGGATTAGTTTTAGTTACTGCGTAAAAATATTGCCACTAACTTAACATGTTAATGCAATTCACATGTAATTTGTCACAATTTCTGAGGACCAGGAATTCAGGTGCATAGTCATAAAATAAAGTCTTGCAACAGTTGCCATTGCAGTACTTTTCAAGCCCCCCTGTATATCCTAGAGATACACAAAACTCCTCACTTAAGGAAAAATTCACTTCCAGGTCACTCAGATTGTTGAATTCAGTTCTTTGCATCTGCAGAACTAAGGAGCCCTCTCCTTGCTAATTGAGGACCTAGAGACCACTTGCAGTTTCTACAAGCTATCTAAGGCTTTCTGACACATGGACCCCCCCAACCATGGTCACTGTATAAGGTATCTAGTACTAATAAATCAGAAATGCCATAATTGGATAACTTTTTAAAGTAGTAATGTATTATCTCACAGTTTGTTGTTGT
>NW_006408774.1:2107675-2108824 GCF_000296735.1 Chrysochloris asiatica
GAAATATGAGAAATGAAGTTTGCCCATCCTAGCCTCCAAGGAGCACTCTGGCTGCACTTATTCTAACACAGATCTGTTGGTTCTTTGGGCAGCCCATGGCACTTCCAATATTCTCCTTCAACACCATAACGCAAAAGCATCAATTCTTCTATGGTATTCCTTATTCACTGTCCAGCTTTCACATGCATATGGGGTTATTGAAAATACCATGGCTTGGGTCAGGAGCACTTTAGTCTCAAGCTGACATCTTTGCTCTTCAACATTTTAAAAAAGGTCTTCTGCAGCAGATTTGCCTAATGCAAAATGTTGTTTAATTTCTTAACTGCAGCTTCCATGAGTGTTGATAATTGATCCAAGAAGAATGAAGTCCTTGACATCTTTAATCTTTTCTCTGCTGATAAGAACGTTGTTTATTGGTCCAGGGGTGAGGATATTTGTTTTCTTGACATTGAGGTGCAATCCATACTGAAGGCTGTGGTCTTTGGTTTTCACAGTAAGTATTTTAGGTCCTCTACACTTTCAGCAAGCAAGGTTGTATCATCTGCATATTGCAGGTTGTTAATGAATCTTTCTCCAGTCCTGATGCCATATATTTTTTCATATAACCCAGCTTCTCGGATTTTTTGCTCAGCATACAGATTGAATAAGTATGGTGAAAGAATACAACCCTGTCACACACCTTTCTTAATTATAAACCATTCAGTATTCCTATGCTCTGTTCAAACAATTGCATCTTGGTCCATATACAGTTTTGTTTTTGTTATTGTTGTTAGATGCCATTGAGTCATTATTGGCTCATAGCAACCTTATGCACAGCAGAACAAAACACTGCCTGAACCTGGGCCAATCTCACTATTGTTGACACGTAAAACCCATTGATGCTGCCACTTTGGCAATCCATCTTGCTGGGGGTCATCCTCTTTTTCTCTGACCCTCCACCTTACCAAACATGATATCCTTCTCCAATGACTTGTCCCTCCTGACAATATGTCCAAAGTTTGAGAAACCAAATTTGGCCATTATGGTCTCCAAGGAGCACTCTGGCTGCACTTCTTCCAATACACATTTATCAGTTTTTCTGGCATGCTGGGGACAGCATACGCAGACCCTGGGTTGATCAGTGGCAGCCGCATTAAACCACCTCTGAAT
>NW_006408774.1:2114003-2119382 GCF_000296735.1 Chrysochloris asiatica
ATGGATTGCATCTCAATGTCAAGAAAACAAAAATCCTCACCACTGGACCAATAAACAACATTCTTATCAACAGACAAAAGATTGAAGTTGTCAAGGACTTCATTCTTCTTGGATCAACTATCAACATTCACGGAAGCAGTAGTCAAGAGATCAGACAACGTATTGCATTAGGCAAATCTGCAGCACAGGAACATTTTAAAGTGTTGAGCAAAGATGTCAGCTTGAGGACTAAGGTGCGCCTGACCCAAGCCATGGTATTTTCAATAACCTCATATGGATGCCAAAGCTGGACAGTGAATATGGAAGATCATAGAAGAATTGATGCCTTTCAATTGTGGTGTTGGAGGAGAATACTAAAAGTACCATGGACTGCCAAAAGAACCAATAGGTCTGTTTTGGAAGAAGTGCAGCCAGAGTGCTCCTTGAAGGCCAAGATGGTTAAATTTCATCTCTCATACCTTGGACATATTGTCAGGAGGGAACAGTCACTGGAGAAGGATGTCATGCTGAGTAAGATGGAGGATCCGAGAAAAAGAGGAAGACCCCCAACAAGATGGATAGGCTAGGTGGCATCATTGATGGCGTCAAGTGTGGCAGCAGTAGTGAGGTTGGCCCAGGATTGGACATTTTTTCCTTCTGCTGTGCATGGGGTCGTTATGAGTCAGTTCTGATTCGATGGCACCTGATAACAACAACAACATTGTCTTTATTTTTCTATCCATGAATTCAGGGAATACCTGGTCTGGAAATCCTATGTGCTGAATATGTAGAGATACCTTTGTAAAGGCAGATAAATAGGGACAAAGAAAACATTCTGGACAATTTTTGTTTGAATGATGGTGTTTTCTATCCTTAATTGGGAACCAAAGGGCAATTTGAAACATTTAAAATCATTCTATGGGGTTCAGATTGGAGCATGACCTTAATTCATCCCCTACTTGTGTCGGTCAAGTTCATCATTTGACTAAGATGAGCCCTTCTGGGTTCCTCCATGTAAAGTTAGTCTGTTTCCTTTTGCAATTAATAAGAAGTTTGTAGAGCAAAACTTTGAAATTTCGTAAATATACCATTCATAATAAAACTTTCATGATGTCCTACTTCATTCAATAACTTAGATTCTATTACTGCTAGTATTCATGTTGTCTCCAATAAACCCTGTCCAGTGAAAACCCTTTCAAGGTGGTTTTTGTGTACTATTGACATGTTCCCATTACTGTTTAGCCATAACTTGATTCCTGGAACAGAAAGATATTTCAGGTTATTTGTTTACTTTTTTGGCACTAACCACTTTAGTAGAGAAACCCAGATTAGTGCAGTAAATGTGTTCATTGTTCCTGAAGTATCATTGCTTCTCTCAGAAAATATAATTGAGGAGCACACACATATACTTTCTTTTAAAAGTTTTTTGAATTGAGTAATAATTTACATGGGAGAACATTCTTTTTGCACTCATCCTATCATATTTCGTTTCACTGCAATGATTACAAACCCGTCCATGAATCACCATTCAATAGTATTTGCTTCTATTTGCAATGTGTTTTTTTGTTTTGTTTTTCTGATATACACAAAAACACTCAGGGATATATAATCATTTAAACAACCAAAGGGAACATTCTACAAGCCTGCCTCCTGTCCACCAGCACATAGCCTTTCTCTTTCCATGAGTATAGAGACCTCAGCTGCTTTATCTCTCCATGTCCTCATTTCTGCCTCCATCTCTGGTGTTACTGCTTCTCTGGATAAGGTCTCACATTCTGTTCATGCTCTTCTTCCTTGATAGTCCTAGGATCCTCTGTTCTTGAACTGTAAGTGTAATCATTCCTCACTTTGTGTTACAAAATCTCTATTTTTACAGTTGTGACAATTGCAATTCATCATGATAACAATTACTCACTATTGAATCTTAAGAATCTTATCCCTATATCCTTTCTCCAGACCCATCTAGACAAGAAGAAAACTATTCAGTGGGGATTCTAAGTTACCCCACATATTCTGAAATTAAATTCCTCGTGAAAACTTGTAAGCCAGCCACTTTTTCCTTTATAGCCCCACCATTTTAGGTAGTCAATGTCTATGTTGCTAGTCCTTATCAACCCTTGGTACATAGGAGATAGGTTTGATCTTTGGTGTGAAGAATCCTTCCCCCTCAGTTGGTATTTTGAGCTACTGCACCCGTAAGTATGGTTAAATTCATCAAATTGTGTGCTTAATATCTTCTAATCTCAAAAGAAACTGATTCAGATACAGTCTAATCCTGTAGATTGTATCTGGCCTCATTAATAACATGGAAGTGAGGACATACAACACATAGGATAATTACATTACATCAGGGCTGATCACATTATATCACATCATAGGAGGTGTTGATTGTGTTAGTTTTTATCATGGGAGATTATTTGATCTTTATTGACAAATCAATGAAAAAAAAGTATATGCAAAACCTTAACTGTTTCAGTCACTGACATCAATGAACTAGCAAGGAAAATCTTTGGAGTGAGTCTGTCAACAAAATGGAATCTATATAACACAATTTAGTCATTGTGGAGTCCCCGGGCAGCACAAACAATTAAGTGTTCAAGTGTTAAACAAAAGGTTGTGGTTCAAATCCACTCAGTAGCACCCAAGGAAAAAAAATCTAGCAATCTACTTCCAAAAGAACACAGCTATTTATAATCCTTATGAAGCATGTTTCAACTATGAAACGCTCAGAATCATCATAAGTCAGCAAAAACTCGATAGCCAATTTTCTTCTCCTATTTAATCTTGGAAGTTACATCTCATTAATTTTACCATGTTTTATTGTTTGGAAGCATGTCACAGGTAACACCCATAGTCAAATGGAGTGAATTGTACAAGGACATAGACACCAGGAAAAAAGGCTTCTCAGGGGTCACCTTAAGGTATGCATGCCACCAAGTTATTACATTTAAACATAGGAAGTTTGACTCCAGGGACTAGTCTTGAGTACTTTTCACCTCTCAATTTATTTTTACTAGTGTGGCACTGTAGGATGAACACTGGACTGCTAGCTGCAAAGTTGTCAGTTTAAACCTACCAGCTGTTCCTTAGATATTTTATACAGGGTCACTATGAGTAGGAATTAACTTGAGGGCACCTAACATTAAAACAACACTCTTGCCTTTAGAAACATTGATATCTATAGGGACTTGAGTGAAAGCAGTTTCAATGGATTGATGGGTAACCCGATTGCTAGTTGCAATATCTTCTTCAATCGTTTTCAAACACTTGCTTCTCTTTTCTTTCTTTCATTTACTTTTTTCTTCCCCTTTGAATTTCATTTCCTCTTCCATTTTATTTTTCCTCTTACTCCTGCTTCTCACACTCCTTCTTCCTTCTTTTTAGTCTGTTTCCAAAGCAATAATTTGCTGATATTACAACCAATCCTAAATCTCATTTACTCATACAATAGTTATTTATTTTTACCAGCTACCAAGCCAGATGTTGAGGATATGGTTTTGAATTAGACACATATAGCCTGCCTCCCAAAGCTAATCTGCCTGTGACTCAGAGGAGACCTTTCTATTTTGAAAGTTATTCAGATTGAGCCTCAGCAAAGTAGTGAAATGAGCACATTTCTTCTCTCTTGTCATTGGCCCTTCTATTCTGGTCCTTCCTTGGAGGAAATGTAGTATAACTGGAAGTCCTGGGGAATGTGAAGTCAGACTGACCTACGTTTGAAACTGGCAGGTAACCAGGGCACATTCATAATCCTTGCTGATGAAAATATTAACCTTTCAGACAGAGAGGAGAATTCAAGACAACAATTTATATAAAGAACTGACTGTACTTCCGCCAGTCTCTAATAATGCTCTCTAATTTAGGAAATAATGCCGTCTGTTCAACATAATCTGCTTATGCAATGATCTTCAAAAGTTAAATACATAATTCTTTCATGCATATATTTACAAAATATTAAAATTAAAAGGCTAACAAAGAAGATGAATTTAATTATCCTTGGGATCATCTTATAAACAGAATCAATAAAGAATACTAGACATTTATCTCATTCTTCTTTCTGATTTGTTTGTGATTTTTGTTTGATATTATTATATTTGTAAAATTATTGTACAAACAAAATAATGTATGAATTATTGTATAATAGAGTGAATTAACATGAAATGAATACAAGAGTAATGAAACAAGTCTCTATCGGCTAAGACAAGTTGTTGTTAGATAAACATGACAAATTAATTCTCATGACATAAGCATTTTTTTAAGTTTTAATGGTGATTTTGTTGCTGTTGGTGTTTTGTAGTTTACCACCATGTTCTCTTCCACTTATATGATCTATGACTAAATGTAAAGGAGCATTTGTGGAAAGATTATAAAAAAAATAAAAAAAAACAATGATGTGACTCCTATATGAAGTGTTCTTGCTGTTAAGTGCTATGGAATCCGTTTCAACTTACAGTGACCCTGCATAGAGCTTCTAAGGATGAATCACTGACCTTGTGGTTCAAACCAACCTTGCAGTACATTTCATTACCCTGCTAGAAGCAAGGAATTAATCTGGTCAGCCAGAAGTAATCAGTTGTTGTTTTAGGTACAATCGGTTATTTATGATTCGTAGTGGCTTATACACAACAGAAAACTGCCCAGTCCTGTGTCAACCTCACAATCATTGCTATGCTTGATTCCATTGCTGCTGCCACTGTGTCAATCCAACTTATTAGGGGTCTCCATTTGTTGCTGACCCTTAACTATATCAAGCAAGATGTGATTCTCCAGGAACTGGTAATTCCTGGTTAATATATCTGACTAATGGGAGACTAAGTCTGACTATCCTGGCTCCTAGGAACATTCTGGTTGTACTTCTTGTAACACAGATTTGTTTTCCCTTCTTGTATACATGTTATTTTCAACATTCTTCTCTAAAACCGAAAGTAAAATGCATCAATTATTCAATGGTCTTCCTTCTTCATTGTCCAACTTTCATATGCACATGAAGGTTTTGAAAATACCATGGCTTGGATCAGGGTCACCTTTTGTCAATCTGTAGACTTAGCAAATATTCTTAAAAGCTGGGCTATATGAAGAGAATTGGGGCATTAGGATTGGTGAAAGACAATTGAAAGGAAGCTCAGCATCTTACACTATATAACATGCTGAGAATAAACACACGACTATTTCTACATTTAAAATTGTGAATGTTCATAGTAATATGATATATGAAGATTTAAATAACTTATGTCAACTCTGGACTGATTTTGTTGCTTAACAAGCTTTGGATCCAAACTTAATAAAAACCTTCTCAAATTTCAGGACTATATTCATTTCAGAATTGTATAAAATGGAATGTGGACCTCAGTTTTAGAAATGATTTTATATTTAAAGAAACTGACAATCAAAGATGTGAAA